>NC_056736.1:119475987-119535987 GCF_019279795.1 Protopterus annectens | reverse complement strand
TGAGAACTGAAGCCAAGTGACAAATAGTGATGTCATCTGAGCTAACCTAGCAGTAATGTTGATTATTAATTTAAGAACTTTCTCAAAGTCTATGCATTTTGTATCTTGTTTTGGACCTAATTCATTCATCACTTCTCATCTGCATTTGCCTTGTTCTGTAAGTAAGTCTAGGATACAGTAACTTCTCTTAGATATATATAAGAACATAGTAAATATGAATTTAGATGTTTTCTGTATTTATTTGAGACTACCCTGCAATGTTGTTTTAAAATATTTCCTGTGATTCTGAACTCTGCAGTTACTGTGCTGTTTGAGTATTGTCTTGTTCTTTTATTATTTATTATGAAATATATTTAAACCTTTTAATTGAGGTTGGAGTATTTAGAGATATTTAAGCTCTTAGAGTACTTGCATATGTATTTGGTGACACAGTACAGGCCACTCCTAAATAGCTTTGAAAGTCTTGGTCACACTTACCATTTGGATAATAGTAACATAACACAGTAACATTGGGCACCCTTGGGTAAAGGCCTTAAAAGTAGTTGATAAGTAGTGGCTGATGGCAGCTGATACTAAATTATAGTCTGGGCAGAAGTGGGCATAGCTAGAAAACCTGTGCCAGTCTTCCCCAGGTCTGTGATTTGTGTTTGGGTATAAATTAAATCTCAAAGTGTGTGTGTCAGCTACTTGGGCAGGGAAATGATGCACTGGTTGGACAGAGAAGGTGCTGGAGGATTTGGCTTGGCCACTCAGCTGAGATCTCAACCCTATAGCTGTGCCAGTTTGGAGTCTTATTGGGGATCTGGAGAAAGAGAGAGAAACCAGCCCCCAGACTGACTGTGATCTCTGTGTGCTCTTAAGGGAAATTGTAGTTTTGTGTGTGTACTTGTCATCCTCCCAATGTGTACATCCCTCACTGGTCACTGGTGCTAGTGGTGAGGACTGGGCCAGTGCTGGAGCGTCACATGTCTCATAGAAAAAATTAAACGTATATTAATATGTTTGGCAAAATAATACTTTTACCTTGTCCTGTAGCTCTTACATCTTTGAATGCATTCTAGAAGAAAGGAACATGGTGGGAATTCCATTAGATACAGCATCCATTAGTGTCCCTTTATGCAGAAATGAACTGATGGTAATATATATTTTTTCTTTTAGACTTCTACTTCTGTCTGTATTGTTGCACAAGATTTATACTTAGTTAAAATAAACATTAGCCTGATAATAAAATGACAAAAGTGAAAACATTGCCAGTGACTCCAGAGTTCTCTTTAATCTGAATGTAAATACTTATATTCAGGAATTAAAAAATAAAATGAAAAACTGCAAGCAAGGGTTTCATAATATGTTCATGCCTCTGAAATAGGTAACCCATTCATCTTCGATGGTAGACGATAAAAAGGTTGTGAGTTTCATGCCCAAGCCAGGTGACTGAATTAATTCTCATATCGCTAACACTGGGGTGCTTCACTGGGGGGAGGGTGTGTTGCACTCCTGAGAGTGATGTTCTGTCAATGAGATGTTAAAACGAGGTCCCATTTGCTTGAGTTGGTGAATGTAAATTATCCCACGGTGCCTCCATTGAAAGGATTAAGGGAAGTTCCCTGATGCCCTGGACAAATTTTTCATTACAGTATAAATATCACTTAGGGTCTTCCCTGAAAAGAGGCAATTGGCCTAGTTGGACCAACTCAGTCAACAAAGAATGAATGAATAAATAAATAAATACATACAGAGAATAAAAATCAATATTTTGTTATTCCGCATTCATGTAGGAAGCAATCTTTCTAAATGAGAAGACCTGTTGCTCAAAACTCTTCTCTAAAGGGCAATATTTTGATTTTGTAACATACAGAAGGGCTGGTATAATTTTTTAAACAAAGGAGGAATCGAAGAATTCATCAGCACAGCCCTGTTGGGACAAACTAAAGTCAAATCAAGGTCCTTCTGTGCCCTGCACCTAGGTAGCAAGGGGATCAGTTTTGGCTTTATTTCAGCTCCTGTTGCCATCTGTATTAGTTGCACAATTTAATACAAGCAGAATTTCAAGTTTTCTTGAAGATTTAAAATGCATTTCAGCTGATATTCAGTTAGATGGAGAACTAAAGAAGGGTTACACAGTAAAATTCTTATTAAAGTGTAGTTCCAACAGATTCAAAACAAAGTGTACCATGGCTAGCCAAACTGTGGGAAAATATTATGCCAAAACATAGGGACACCACCTTGTTCTTTCAAGTGAAAATAAATTACTTTTGGTATCAAATTAGAAAAGTATCAGTTGTGGCACATTCTAGATCCTTAATTTATTTAAGTTTTCAGTTCAGAAATTCAGGGTAATCACTCTCCAGATAACAGTTTCTCTTGAACCTCAAACAGAATGGATGATTACAATGCAATACCTAAAACTGGTTTCTGACATATTCTGGTTATTGGCATGTGACAAGTCTTTAAATCTCAGAGAAAGCATCACAGATTTCAAATAAAGGATGTTCCGTACCTGTAAACAGTTATTTCCTTTGATCTGATTGTGAGGCCCAGAGTTTCTTAAAAGGATTTGCTCCAAAGCAGATTTCACATTGGAGGTATTCATGTATACCCTGTCTGAAAGAATTGTTTATATATATATATATATATATATATATATATATATGCACACCCAGTCAAAGGGACAATTTTTAGAAGACATAGGCTAGTAGTCATAGTAATTTGTGGAAAGGCAATAGGGGTATCACTGATGTTTATGAATGAGAGTAGCAAAGGTGAGAGTCATACAGCCAATTTATGCTACAGTAAAATGCCTTAAGTAGAATGACATGCAAATAAGAAATTTTGCAAAGCAGTTTATGCTTATGTGGTGTTCTTGTGATTCACAGTCTAATATCTACCCAGTATGCACATCCATTGTTGAAAAAGATGCTTCACCTTTGATATCTGAATGCAATTCACTAACTTGTGCCCAGCTGTCCCTTTTATAGTTTGTCCAGGTATACACAAGCACTTTCTTACACACAAATAAATAACCCCTTCAGTAGTTTGTCTAAGTATGCAAAAAGACTTCACTGACACCTGTCTAGTGAGCCCTTCAGTAGTATACCCAAGTATGTGCAAGCACCAAAATGAAACATTTTCTCCAGCAATCTCTTCAGTAGTATGTCCAAACATGCACAAGTCCCAAAATAAATCATTTACCACGGCAATCTCTACATTAGTATGTCCAAGTATGCGCAAGCACCAAAATGAAACACTTCCCCAAGCCATACCATCAGCAGTTTAACCAAGTATGCACAAGCACCATAATGAAGCATTTACCCACCAGTCCCTTCAGTAGTATGTGAAAGTATGGACAAGCAAACAAAATGAAACATTTCCCCAAGCAATCCCTTTAGTAATATGTCCAAGTATGCACAACTACCAAAGTGAAACACTTCCCTAAATGATAACAGTTTCACAAGGTATGCACAAGCACGAAAACAAAACATTTCCCCCGCTTATCTCTTCAGTATTTTGTCTAGTATGCACAAGCACAAATATGAACCATTTCACTGAGTGATCCCTTCAGTAGTGTGACCAAATATGAACATGCACCAACATAGAACTTTCTCCTGGCAATCCCTTCAGTACTATGTACAAGTATGCCCAAGTACCAAAATGAAACATTTTCCCCAATGACCCCTTCAGTAGTTTGTCCATGTATGCACAAGAGATTCAGTGACACCAAAACTAATCATTTCCCCAACAATTCCTGCAATAGTTTGTCCATGTATGCAGAAGCACTAAAATTCAATTAAAATATTCCTTTCAGTAAAGTCAATAAATGTACCACCTTTTAAAATGAATGGCAGTACATGTTCCTTTTTCCCATTCCTTGCAACTCTGTAATCTCATGATAAATTTCTGCTTAATGGCATAAGTTATTGATACGCAAACATGTAATGACTCTTATCTGCGTATTAGCTTTTGTCCTATTGCTTATACCTTATGCGTGTTATTCTTTTGTAATAGGAAGGATGTTTAATAAAATGCCTCCACATTTTATAGTCATCCTGAAAGTCATGAGTTGCATAACTACATAGTGCCTATCTTCATGGATTACCACTACAAAAATGCAATGCAAGGACTATGATTACAGGTCATAATGTATATGCCTATGTTTCTGAATTATTTGCATCCCATGGTCAACAAAAAAAAAAATGCCTTCAGGCCAGCTCATCAGTAGCTGTCCGTAAGGGATTTTTTTTAGCTAGAATTCAAAAGAGGTCATTTTTTTAAAATAATAATGATCATGGTTAATGTATCCTGTTTTTAGACCATCACAATTCAAAATCTGTTGGTAGTATGATTGTTTCAGTCCATTTTATGAAGTGTCATTTGCATTATGAAATCCAAAATGAAAAGCACTGCATATGAGAAAATGTCAGCAATGCTTCAGAAGTGTGTGGAATAAGAAGGTTTAGCCCTTATCCTTCTGCTATTCAAAGACTTAAGCTAATGAATTTCCATAATGAAAATAAAGGAAGATCATTTTCTACTCCATCATGCGCTCCCATAAACACAGTAAGAATATAAATATTTTTTGTTCCCCATAACATCATTCACCTGGCTGAGCTCCCCAATGCTCCACATCCATGCTGGATCCACCAGCTAATCTCCTTTCCCCTCCAAACCCAGTCCAATAGTGCTAGTGATGGTCATGGATCCTATGGGTGACCTTGAGACTCAGCCATCTTTACATCCATCCAGGTTTTTTTCACCTTTTATATGTCCTACCTACTACGTTTTCCTCTCCCATGCTAGTTGACTATGCCTGAAGGAACCTCCCCACTTTGGATCATGTCTCTTCTTCAAAAGCATCATTAATGAATGGCATTCCAGCTAGAACGGACATTATCATCCATCCCTACCACTCCATCAGGCACCTGAACCATTAATTGGACCTGGGTCACCTGGGTAATAGTTAGGGCTTTATCCTTTGACACCACTAGGGGGGATCTCAAGCATAGTAGTCAGAATTTCATACCAGTATATATCTACTGTGTTATAAATAGAAGTAAACTGCCCTACGGATTGATATGGCATTGCATCATGTAGCCCCTTTAGTGTTTGCTGCCATCTTCTCCCCACTGCTGTATTCTTGTGGTACAATACTTTATACAGTGCCAGCTATCAGCTCCACTAGATTATGGTACATTTTAGTCCCTCTTGCAGTACCCTCCCAGGCCAACCACAGCATAGATTAATACCATACAACTCAGTAGCAGATCACAGACTTTTTTCTAACAAATATTTATTTCTCATCATTATCAGATATCATCAGTTTCCAGTTTCTTTATTACAAAATTCCATTGATTCCATATTTAAGTTGTTTCCTTTATTAATTAAATGTTCATTATTATTCATTTCATTCATTGTGAACCAGCTTTGCTCAGCCTAAAGATTTGTGCCTTTTGGCTAAAGACTTCAAAGTGACTGGCATTGTTGTGTCACAGTTGGCTTGCCCCTTCACCCAGTTTGTCCCAGCCAGTCATCTTTGTCTTTAGTAATTTGCAGTTTCCAGTTATTGACATTTTTGCCAACTTATTTATTCAGTGGAAGCTTCTGGATTTTACCAGTTCTGACTCCATGGGGACATAACACATGTAGCCTTACTGACCGATGCTCCCAGTGGATTTACCCTGGGTGCTTTCCAACCAATGGTGCAGGGGGGGTCCCACCATACATAATCTACAATAGGGTCTTATCCAAAGTTACCTTACTTAATTCTTCATATTGAGACATCTGTTCCCACTACTTTGGGTGCCTTAATCTAGAGACACTCTTTTACCCCTTGCTTTGTGGATCAAATGAGAGGGACTACATGCTTTTCTGAGATTCAGATTTGACCTTCCTGGTACCTGCTCTGATCTCCTGCTCTTGAGTAACATGCAGCCCTACCTCACTGACTTCACAGGCTATACCTCTTCTATTCACCTTAAGCCTGCCCACTCAGGCCTGCAGAGGCAGGCTAGCACTACCCTGGCAGGGAAGGGGAAGTCAAGGACAAAGCAGTTGATTCCCAAACCTCCAAACCTCCATTGTCCTTTCTGCCTTCCTCCTCTCTGAAGAGTCACACCATAGCTAGTTGCATATGACCAGTTTATTTACAACATGTTTTATTAACCTTTATTTACTGCTTAACATTGTGAGATACCATCAATTTTCAACTTCTCCATTGCAAAAGATCATAATTTTCATTTGTCAATACTTTTCTTTGTTAATCCCATTTATCACTAATTATCCCAGCTTTTTCCTGTCCAGTATTGTGTATCTTTCAACTAACAGTTCCTAAGATTAGCCTTGCCATGCCACAGCATTCCAGCCTTCTCAGTAAATTTGTTCTGTCCAGTCGTCCATTCCCTTGGTAATTCAGAAATGCTAATCATAGCAGTCTCTAAAGGTTGACAAACATAACATCTAGTCTATTCAGTGTGATCTACATGCTTTTATCCATTCTGACTCCTGTAGGATGTACCACTTCTAGTCTTTCCCACCAACACTTCCAACAGAAGAATTCCATGTGCATTCTAGCCACTGGCCTGGGAAAGTCATCCCTAACACTGCTTAATTCATCCAGAGTATTTATCCATATCTACCTGACATAATTCCTTATCTTGGGCCATCTACCTTCTTCCTTAATGACACCCTAACTTAAAGATAGTCTTTCACTGTTATGCATGAATGATAGCTTATTCCTATCATGCCCAACCCTTCTACTTTACTCCTACTATCTATGCTAATTTTATTTTGCCTATTCTACTGCCTCTCCTCTCAACACCCAAGGCTATTTATGTTTCTCCCTGACTTGTTGTGTATCACTGAAAGAAATTTGTCAGATAAATAAATCCAGACACAACTCTGTGAGGTTTACCCTATCTGGTAAACACCCTGATGGGTCAATAACCTGCAGTTTCTACTACCTATATGTAGTAAACCCCAGAACATGGGAACATAAACTGATTCATTAATATATTTCTTAGATGTCTCTATGGCATTGTGATTATCCCCATTCTTCCAAATAGTGTTCAGTGTTATATTTCACCAAATGATAACTGCATTAACAAACATTTACTTCAAATAAAACATATCTTTCAACACTCCTATATACACCTTTTTTGTTTAAGAATCACCCCTAAATCATTACCCATGATTAAGTAAAATACAGACAGTTCCGCCCATTTCAGTATCCATGTGATGTTCTGCTGCCAACATTTGCATCCAAAGTACAGTAAACTCTCAGTTATCCAGAGCTCAAGCATCCAGAACTCCCAAGCAACCAGAAAAAAACTGAAGAGATATAGTACAGTATGAACAATTCCGTTTTTCACATGTTGCACTTTCTGATTTCCCCCCTCAGAAACATACCTTACGTTTTTACAGTTTTAGAGTTTTAAAAAGGAAGATACAAATAAATTACCTCTCTCCCCAACTGAGAACAAGTCAAACCAAACAAGTCAAATTGCTAAAATGTCAAAACTCACTCCATACTCACTCAGTCAGTTTGCATCAGATTGGACATTCTCTGTCCGATCTCTCACACAGAGACACACACAGTCTCTTCAGCTTTCCTACATGCATTCACTCACTCTGTCTTCAGTCTCTCACACACACTCTCTTCAGCTTTCATACATCTCTCTGATCTCTCACACACTTTTGCATCTGCTTTCATACATGTATTCACTCATGCTTTCTAACTCTCTGATCTCTCATACACACTCTCTTCAGCTTTCATACATATCTCCGATCTTTCACACACAGTTGCTTATGCTTTCATACATGCATTCACTCTCTCTATTCAGTTCATTCAATTCCAGTCCACTTAGCTTGTCACTGAAAACTGTTCCACATGCCATGCTTTCTAGCAGAAATATAAGTTTAAAATATTATTCCAGCCAGACTTTTAATTACTGTATTTCAAAATTAAAATCAAATCAATACAGTGTTTATGGTATGGTATGGCATAGTATAAGGTACAGTATTTTTCAGGTCTGTTTTTAATAGTAACGCTCAAACAACTAGAAACTAAAGTTATCTGGTATCTACCAATCTCCATGGGTGCTGGAGAGTTTACTGTACTCTTCCTTCTGTTCTACATCAGTTTAACTATGGACTTATCCATTTTATGCTACTCCCTCGTGTTCTCAATTCGGATATCCACTGGGCCAGATTAAGGAAATTGTGCCCTTCCAACCATAATGTCTTCTGGTCTAGGAAAAGAAAGAAAAAGCATAGCTAAAATTAATTTTGTCTACTTAGACATAACCCCACATGCTAAACAATGAGTTGGACTGATGTGTATAAGACCTAATGCCTTATTTAGCATTACTTCAAAATGTTCTACCTGCAAAACATTTCTTGGAAGACATGCAAACATGGAATCATGAGCCTTTGCTCTAGTGCTGGGACCCATTAAAGTGAGTATCAGTCTTACTGTACATGCCATGTCTACATCATCCTTTGCTAAAAAGACGTACTGACTTCTTCTCTTCTGGACTGCCTATGACCCCAACAACAACACACCAACTGATTCTCTATGAATATGATGCCCCATGCACAGAGTGGACTGCCCTTACTGTCCCACTACCTAAAAAGCTCACTAACTCAAAAGCCCTTGTTACATGAAAATCATTAGGACATCACATAAAACCTATGTTTAGCACTTTCGTCAAAAACTAGACCATCAAAATATCATGTATCTAACAAATCAAGTTTAAATGCCCTCCCCAGCAGTACATCATACAATTAATTATACAATTAAATGACATCACTTCCCCTTGTGAAAAAGTCAGCATTTGCATATATAATTTTGACCAATACAATAAAATGGTTTGAATATCAACCTCTTTAAAAACATTAGAAACTACAATATTAAAACAGTTGGATTATGTTACAGCATTCTTTATATAAAATATAACGATTTAAGCTTCAGCAATAAACTTATAATGATCTTGTCATTCAATCCAGGAAACTGGCAGGCATTAAGCTTAATTTGCAATTTGAACTCAAGGAATTCCAGGTACTCATCAGAATCCCCCCCCAACCCCCCCGAAGACCCAGGTCAACATGCTCAATGGCACAAAATTTAAAAGCATGTGAAGGGAAAAGACTAAGATGTTCATACAAAGCATTTTTTTAATTTTTACATCTGACGGCATAAGTGTGCTCATATACCATTTGCTTCAAAGCTCTCTTTGTTTTTCCTACATAGAACTCCTGACATGAATAACACGTTGCTATATAGTCAATACCTCTAGAGTAACAGAAATATTTTTTACAAGGTAAGATAGTCCCATAGCCTTTAATGAATAACTTGTCCACATTAAGTATATAAGAACACTGAGAGCTTCTCCCACATTTGTAACAACCACCCTTTTCAGGTGCATTTCTTTTTCTTTCCAACAGTCCCTTTACTGAGATGTCTTTCTTGTATACCACCATCGGTTGACAATCCACAATTTGTTAATACTACTATCTAAATTGAAAATCTTCCAGAACTTTGTTATAATATGTTGTATGTCAAAGAAGTTTATAGTAAATGGAAGGACCAAAGCCCTATTAAATTTGTTGTTACTTCTCCTCTCAAGTTCCTCCCTTCCACTCAAGTGATTAGACAAGAGTGTATGAAATATGCCAACTTCTCTCTTATTTTTGACTTTGTTATAGATGTTAACCAAGAAGTCAGTAGGGTCAAAACTGGTGTTTTTACACAAATAGTCATAGAACCATTCAAGCCCCACGTTGTGGGGAATGACCAAAAATAAATCAGTCAAACATGTTTTGGACCATAACACACCAAGGTCTACCGTTACCCAGTTTGGGAAATGGACCTTATGCCACTTCTCCTTACTTTTCAGAACTGCAACCAGTATCATGGAGATAGTCATGCCTGGAACCATTGCCTAGCAAGCAAAACTGAATAGTCCAAATACTGACATATGTCCCCCAACCCTACACCTTTCTCTGATCAACATTAAGTTGATTTTGTAGTTTAATGCCCACAGCTTGCTCTCTGATAATAAAGTAAGTCTGGACAGCTATCTTCAGTCCCCTCCAGCTTATCTAAAACTCTTAGTTCTTTACAGCAATGTAGTTCCATCATAGATTTTTGTGTTACTTTTGCCTACTCTCAAAAAATCATTTAAATATTATACAATGACTGGCCGCTAACATTCAAAAACGAGCACGCTGCTTGGTCAGCCCAGCCAATGTCCCCATTGTAAATGAAGCATATACCAATGGAAAAAAGTCCAGTCACCCAGATTTTTTTTTCCATTACTATATGCTATAACTTTTTAAGTTTTCTTCACCATAAAAAAAATAATAATAACATTAGAAATCCGGACAGTTTGGAAGTACAAAAGAGACAGCATGGAGAAAATACTCGGAAAATCTGGTTGGTTATTTAAAACTAAAGAAGCATACCTGATTTTCCTTGCATTTTCTCCATCCCATTTCTCTCATACCTCTAAAGTGTCTGAATTTCAACCTTATTATTAAAAAAGAAACAAAAAAAAACAAAAAAAAGGACCAATGGAAGTCTTCCTTTCTTCATTGCTTCCTTCCAAAGCACTGATGTACTGAGGAAGTCCCATATGTATGTGCAGTACATCAAAAAAAGCAGCAGGATATCCAAGTAAAGTGGAAAACACCACAGAACCATCATACAAAGACATTAAGAAAAGTATGTGATTTTTTCTTCAGTAATGTCATTGTATAATAACAATGACCGACTGGTGTGGTATATTGAAAATTTACCCATGGTTGGCTTGTTTAATCACTGGGCATCACCCTTATGATTAAACCACACCAACAGTGGGTAAATCTTCAATATACCACACCCATATCATTGGTTATTGCTGTAATACCCCACCCTTCTACCTTTAACTGCATTTACCAAGATCCATAGGACCAAATGCCATAGCTTTTTCAAAATAATATTTCACCTCATGCTATATGCCTAAAAAATGCCAGTCCTTCTGTCATACTGAAAGTAGTTGAAAGGTGAATTCTAAATCTAGACTAGCAATCCATTGATCATGGATAGGCCTATTAAGCTTAATTATATTATTTAGGGAAGCATATTGCACCCAGCTGACCCCTGCTGGCCTTCCTGCTTGTGATGCAATTCACTGTAATGTCTCTTGGACAGTGGCAGATTATAATAAGGATGTAGTGGGCAATTGCCCAGGGCACACAGCTTTGGGGGGGGGGGCATGACCATCAAATCAATTTAACTTTAGAACATTTGAACCTATGGCATGAATAAAAACAGGATACATTTGTTTTTAATTTTATCTCATCCCCCATCACCAGTACAGTCATTGAGTACAAAGGAGTCAGGTCATATAGCCAATCATCAGAAAACTGTGATTTTTTTTCCTTAGATAATGTCACTGTATAATAGCAATAATTGACTCTGTGGTGTGGTATATTGAAGATTTACCCACAGTTGGCTTGTTTAATCACTTGGTCTTCACCCTCGTGATTAAACCACAACAGTGGGTAGCCTTTAAAGCTGCACTAAAAACCCACTATTTAAATAATCCCAGCTGTACCTGTGAAATACAGTGTAAGCTCCCTTAATTTCACACACTTAACTTCTCAGATCCTACTCTTTAACCCTCTGTTATATTATTTTCTTCCTCCTCTATATGATTTTCTCCTACCTACAATATGTGCAATTTACTAATGATTATGATTGTTTCTTGTGATTGAAAGTATGTTATTATGTATCCATGCAGTCTGGTAATTATGTATTAACTGTACACCATTACTCCCCACCCTATGCTGATGTATGTATAGCTCTTTCACTTTGTATTTGTTCTGTACAATATTTGATTACCTGTGGAGCTTTTCTCCCTGGGCCTCCACTGAAAATGGGTTTCTGACCAAGTGGACTTTCCCGGTCAATAAATAAATAAATAAATCAGGCTAGTAGTTGCCAGCAGGATGCACAGATTTGACATTTGGAGAACTCAGGCAGTTTGAACTGAACAAGTGAAGCAGCAGTAATGGCTTTTATGACATAGAGCATTGAGCATTGAGAAGTACTAACACGTTCAAGTGGAGACTTGGTGGTAACTTTTTTGAATTATATTCTATTGGCTTGAAAGCCATCGGAGATGGAGACTTGCTGCTGCAAGGGAAATATGTTTCTACACCAGAGAGAGAGAGAGAGAGATAGTGTGTGTGTGTGTGTGTGTGTGTGTGTGTGTGTGTGTGTGTGTGTGTGTGTGTGTGTGTGTGTGTGTGTGTGTGTGCGTGTGTGCGTGTGTGTGTGTGTGTGTGTGTGTGTGTGTGTGTGTGTGTGTGTGTGTGTGTGTGTGTGTGTGTGTGTGTGTGTGTGTGTGTTACTCTCCCATGAAGCCATGCTTCCACATAATAAGTAACCATAATAATGACAATCATCACATTCATAATTCAAAAATGTAATTTCATTAGCAACTGTCTGGTTAAGTGACTTGCACAGTGTCGCACAGTAGGCATGCAAAAATGGAAGGAATTGAACCCTGTATCTTTGACTACAGTCAGCATATATATATATATATATATATATATATATATATATATATATATATATATTTTTTTTTTTTTTTTTTTTAGAAGATGAACAAAGGATGCAGGAAATTCAAATAGCATTAGGATTTTGAATAAATAGTCCTAATTTAGGGAATCAAATGTTTTCTCTATATCTAAGCCAATTATGAGTGTGTCTTTATTTTCTTTATTAACATAATCTATAAGAGAAATGATCCTTTTAATATTGTCACGTGTGTGTCTATGATATATAAATCCAGTGTGATACCCGTGCCCTGGCCCAGCAATCAAGGAGCCTCAATCCTCACCACTAACACCGGAGAGGAATTCTCATATATGAGGAAAGGATAACAAATACACACAGTAAAGTGCAATTTCCCTTAAGAGCACACAGAGATCACAGTCAATCCAGGGCTGGTCACTCCCTTGCCCCCCAGGTCCCCAATAAGACTCCCCACTAGCACAGCTATAGGGTCCAGATCTCAGCCTAGCTGGGCAAGCTAAAATCTTCAGCACCCTCTCTGTCCAACCAGTGCTTAGTGTCCCTGCTCAAGTAGCTGACATGCACACTTTGAGATAGCAGGTTAAAAACCACACAGACACTTCTGGTGAAGGCTGGCACAGGTTCTCCAGCTGTGCCCCTTTTACCCAGATTATATGGTAGTACCAGCTGCCACCACCCAGCTAATATTATCAGCTACACAAAGGCCTTTAAAAGGGTGTCCAATTATTACTGTGCAATATTATTATCCAATTGGTAGTATGACTAATCATTCAAAGCTTATTTGGAGTGACTTAGACAGTAAAGTCTATAAATATGTAATGCACTCTAGAGCTTAAATTATTTCTTCACAAACCAGCCACAGTTAAAAGGTTTTAAAATATTTAATAATAAATAATTAAGATCACAAGACAATACTTTCTACTACAAAGACAGTGCTAGTCAAGAGAGTTCAGAGATCACACAGAATTAATTAAAATAAATCAGTAGTACAGTTCTGACATCACAGAAAAACACTTAGTCTAAACTTTCTAATTTCTAGCTCTGTAAAAGAAAACACAAGTCTAAGATGACTTACATAAGACAACAGGCAGAGTGTTGATGAGTTGGATATCAAGACAAAAATGCTTAATAATCTCTGGTTCTCACTGTTTAAATTGAAACTGCAGTTCTGATAAAACATTACATAATCTTTTACACTTTCCTGGTGTTCCCAGGCTGACAGAAACTGTGCTTACATTCTTTTACACTTAGAGCAATAAAGGCCATTCCACATGTAAATTCTGGTCATTAACTTTAGCCTTAAAACAATAGGCAGAATGCTTACTCCAGACTCATCGACTCCAAATTGCAACTTCAAAAGAACAGGCATAAAGTAATTTTAATTTTAAAGGACCAACAAGAAATGCTTGACTTAGCTTTCTTTAAAGCAGAAGGCAATGTTGCCATATTGTTTTAAGTCCAACATTTCACAGAATTTACAAATGATAGAATTATGTACCAAATATATTTGACTAGGCTGGCAGCCTTCACCCATCTCTACCAGTTTTCACATCCAGTTTGATTGTTGTTTATTGTTTTGGATAGTGGTATTTTCATTCTGTTAGTTAATATTGTCATGCATATCTTATAGTCATTATTTAATAATGATGTAGGTCTATATGAGGTACAGTGGTTTGGGGATTTCTTTTCCTTTAGGATTGGTATGATTAAGGAATATCTCCAAGAGGGTGGTATTAAAGCTTGTAACTGATTTTCTAATAGAGTTTTATGGAAGAGGGATAGTATCTTTGAAGGAAAAAGTTTATATATTTCCATAATTATGCCATCTATACCTGGAGCTTTATTATTATTACCCTCTTTTATTGTATCTGTAATTTCTTTATAGGATATGTGTGCTTGCAGATCTAGTTTTAATTTTTCTGGTATTTTTTATATTAGAACATTTTTCATCTAGATTTAATTGATCGATATATATTTTTTCTTTTTGGAAATGCTCCATATAATGATTTCTATAGGCATTAGGAATGTCACCTATATCCGAGACATTTTTCCCTATCTTTTCATGGAAGATACTTTTAATGTTATTAGCTTTTGATTGTATTTTGATTCTTTTGGATAAATTATGTCGATATTTGGGAGAAGTGGCCAAGGTATTAATATTTAGTTTTTCTAAAGCTAAACTGGCTTTATGTGTTAGAATTTTGTTGTATTTATTGTGTAATACTTCTACTTTTTTTTTCATCTCCAAATGATTTTGATTTTTTTCAGCTTTTACTGATAAAAGTTTGGATTGTAGATCTAATAATTCAGAATCCCGTTCTCTGATTTTTTTTATAGCAAGTTAGGGTTTTACCATATATGTAAGCTTTTAATGAGTTCCATATCATTATTTTATTTATCTCTGTAGTGTAATTAATATCTAAGAAGAACTGTAATTCAGATAATAACCAGGGTTTGGACTCTTTAATTTTAGTTATATATGCTGGAATTCTGGAGTTAAAGATTAATGGTTTGTACCTATTTTGAAGTTTTAGTCTGCGGTGGTGGTGCTGCGGTAGCGTTGTCGCCTCACAGTAAGAAGTTGTCCTGTTCGATTCTCAGCTAAAGCGTCTTCTGTGTGGAGACATGCGTGAATGGGCGTACCTTTGTTGAAGGTTATGCATCAGGCCTGGCAAGTCGGTACGTAAAAATCTACTGCCAATCATTAGCAGACCGGAGTTCCGCTGTGGCGACCCCTAACCAGAAAAAGCCGAAAGATACAACAACCTATTTTGAAGTTTTAGTATCAATGAATTGTGGTCTGAAAAGGGCCAGGGAGTGACTGAGAAATGAATGATTGTAGAGTGTAAGTCATGGGCAACAAATATTTTATCTATTTTACTTTGGGTACCAAATCTGTGATCTTGATGGGAAAACAACAAAGATTTCTCTTCTTTAAATTTGAAAGTGTCTACAAGATAACTGATTCTACCCACTTGTTTAAAGCTTTTGATACAGCAGATGTATGCAGCAGTCTTTTATTTGTAGTTTCAGAAATATCAAATATACAGTTAACATCTCCTCCTAATATTAAGTTGCCTTTATAACTATTGTAAATTAAATCCAAGTGTTTTTTAACAGTTCCTGTTCCAATGCCTGGGAACCAGTATAGATTGGCTAGGGTCCATATTCTGTTATTATATTTAACTATTACTAATGCCAAAAGGCCTTCTTTATCTTCATACTTATAAATGATTTCTGGGTTAATTACATTTGTTTTCCATAAAACTGTTACCCCTTTTGTCTTTGTCTTATAAGTGGATTGTAACAATATCATATGTTCCTTAGGATTTCATTTGTAATTGTCATTTGTTTTGAAACGAGTTTCTTGAAGGAAAACAATCTGTGGTTTGTTCAGTTTTAAATATTTTAGTAGATTTGATCTCTTGCTAGGATTGTTTAAGCCATCGGTATTTAAAGATAATAAAGTTAAATCCATCTTAGGTTATTTAGACTATGTATTTTTTGTTTTATTGTGACTATTAAACATTTTCTTCTGATAACTACAAAGTACATGTTTGAGCTTTTAAAGGAAATTATCAGTGTTATGCTTTGAGTGTTTACCAATAAAGTAATGTTTTGGTCAGGCATACTAAAAATGTTTTTGTGAAATAAATTTAAATTAATAAATGTTAACAAAACTAAGATCCGCACTAGCCATGGAATGAAAATCATTCCTAATCTGATGGATAAACCTAAATCCATCAGATTATCACTCACACCTTGACAATGCAGAACATCTGAACTCCATAAATTGAATTATCATATGGAGAATATTTGTAATAAGAATAAGTAATATTTATGTTATTTTGAACAGATACAGTACTATTGTAGATTAGACAGAATTCTAATACAATATAAATGTCTACTTATTGTATAAGCAATTAATATTTACATGAAAGATAGATGACAAGCAATTCAATCATAGTAATGTAGGATGTATCATATATAAAACCTCAGTAAAAGATTACAACACACAGTTATTTAACATATTCACCCTTATTGATGAAGTCTTTCAAAACGTATTACTTAATATGAATAGATAGCAATAATATTTATACCTAATGTTTATAATACAATGTATTTTACTGGATATATCAAAAGTTATATTTCATTGTTTGACAGCATTACAAAATCACTTTGTTTGTTGCTAACTTACTTAAAGCATCAAGTTTGTTTTCTGTGAACATTGATAAAAGTTAGTGCATTTTAATTATCAGTGCATCCCTCTTCCCCCCATTTCCTACACATAAGGATTTTCATATCTGTCATTTCTTATTCTAAAATGAGTGAAATTATAGGTTAAAAGCAACAAATTCACTTATTGTGATTAATGATTACAAGTTCTGTTTCCATATTCCACACATACGAAACCTGGAGTACTTGATAATAATTTTCAATCTTACTCACAAACATTGGCTAATCTACAATGTATGTACTATACCTGTGTACTATGTATGTATTCTACCTATGTTCCAAATTTCAGCTGTACACCACAAATCTATAAATTACCTTTATTTTTAAATTAATATTTATTTGTTTGTTCTCTCCACTGTTACTGTTGATGTGCTACATACCACTGTAAAAACATGTATTTTGTAATTTGTGTGTATACTGATCATGTCTAAATAATTAAATGCATCTGTAATTTTTCTATGTGGAGCTTTTCTACCTGGGCCTCTGCTGAAAAAGGGCCTGTTTTTGGCTCAGTTTTGGCTCAGTCAGACACCACCAGTTAACAAATGTAAAATACAAATAAAATAAATAAATAAACATTCATAAATTGCCATTTTATGGCATATACTGAAAGTTTTTAGATGTAAATGGCAACATTCTATTGTGTATAATCAGCAAAGGTTAAACTGAGTGATTATTGTCAATTTAATACTATTTGTTCAGAATGTGATTGTTACGTTTTGTAACATTCCTAGTTCAGGCTTCTATTGTTTCTCTTGAACAACTTTATCAGTTTGATATCATGTATAAAACATTAAATTATGAGACCCTTCTAGTTTCTTATTTGTTATAAGTATATTTCCATCCTTACATACACACATATCAGTACTTCAAGCACGGGCAACAATGCCCATCCAGTTTTACCAGAATACCATTCACTAGTTCATGTGGTGTGTTTCCAGGCTGTTCTTAAAATATCCAAACCAATATTTGTCCTGTTCCATTTTGCCAGCCTGTTACATGCAGTGGCCACTCTGCCAGTGAACCACTCAACACACCTTCCATTCCCACAGATATTGCCACGATGGAAATCTGATGACTCTCTCGCACTTCCCGGCATTCCCAAACACCCCTAGAATCAGCTATCCCCATATGCCCAACATGTTCGAGCAAGCTCACCTCCCAGACCACTGCAAAGGGTACTGCACAAGACCAAATGCTCTTAGTCTTTCACAATAACTCAGACTTCCACTCTTAAGTAAGTCCTTAATGTGTTTGGACCAAAATACATTTTAAATATAAAATTGCTCTTGTTATTATTTTTTTTTAATCAAGAATCAACTTAATGAGCTAAACAAAATGTTGGGAGACCATCAATATATTTACATGTGGTTTAAAACAGCCCTTTTAATATATATATATATATATATATATATATATATATAGATATATATATATATATATATATATATATATATATATATATTATTATTATTATTTATTTATTTTTTTAAACCAAAAACTTCATTGCCGAGAATCATCTCGGAGTCACCTCAGAGACATTAAGCATTATTGACACTCTGTCTCCATTACCATAGCAACCTGGGAGCATCTGCTTTTGTTAGTGGATTTGTGTAATGCATACCAGAGGCTCATGATGCACCTGAAGCAAAGCTTCACTTCACTACAATTTCAAGCCTAAATTCTCTCCCTTTCAGTGAGGCAGCAGCCAGGAAAGGAACAGAGAGAAAACAGATAAAAAAAAAAACCTCCCAACAAGCCACCACAACAAGAGATAACACATCCTTCCAGCCTTCCCACCTCTCATTCAACAGATGTATAAACAAACTATTCTCTTCCAAAATATCCCAAACCACAGTTTTAGCCGCCCCCTTCCCCTGGATCCAGGCTAAAACACCAAATGTCTCTTCCTAATACACAAGCATCAGTAAACTTTGATCACAAGTTGCAACCCACAGCTTCCCGGAGATGAAAATGGCAACTTACAACAGCTGCCAGACACAGCTGCATCTACACACCATATCAGGTTTAATCAAACAGCACTTGAAGCTATGATACCTACCATAATTGATATTAACTACGTTTAGACAGGATAATAATGACATTTGTACTAGCTGCCAGACACAGCTGCATCAACGCACACCATATCAGGATTGATCAAACAGCACTCGTAGCTGTGATACCTGCCATAATTGATATTAACTATATTTAGACAGAATAATGATGACATCTGTACTAAGAGCTTGCTATTATTATTTAACCAGGATATACATGACATTTCTAAATTATAATTTAATGAATTGTACCTTGTTGGATTAGTTAATTAATTACTTAAATTATTATAAGTAAAATCAATGAAAAATGAACAAGATAAGTATTCATTGAGTTCAAGTAGGGGAATAGAAACTTCTGTTTGTATTATATGTTGCTTTGTTTGGCTTATTTATAATGTAATTAGTAACTCATCTTGACCTACCTTTGTTTGTGAAGAATTATTGGACTCTTTGAACATTCTAAATAAATCATTACTGTTTCTCAGTTGTTTACGAAACTCTCCTTTTTTTTAATAAAAACAGATGACAAGTGATGTACCATATCAGTTGATATTTTGAGATATGTAGTTGTAAGAGTTATTTTTTTGGGACAGCTATCTTGGAATCCATTTTTTTTGTTTCTTCTTTCTAGTATCAGTCCAAGAATTTGTTTCTTTTATTATTTTAAAAGTAGGGGCCATCCATTCCATTTCTTCTGGGATAGACACTATGCTGTTGTTTTTGATGAATATAGTAGCTTCTTCTAAGTCATTAAAGGTTCTCATCTCATTGGCAAAAAGTATTTTTTACCTTGGCTGGAAAGGCCAGCTGTGCTTTAATGTTGTTTTGTGTCAACAGTTTTATTATTGGCCAGACTTTTTTTCCTTTGCTCTAGTATTCTGGAAGAATAACTATTGTCAAACCTTACCAGGCTTTGATTATATTTTAAGGGTGATTTTCTCCAAGCAGATTTTAATATTAGTTTCTTGTCCAGAAATGAAAGAAATGTTTTAACTATGGATCCAGGTGGAGTATTTGTTGAGTTAGAAGCAGGTTTCCTCAGCGCTCTATGCACCAATTATTTGCTTTAAGGGTTTGTCTGTTTCTTAGTGAGTGTTAATTAATTAACTGTGGAAAAATCATGTGATTGGAATAGCACTGTAATTTAATGAGCTGAGCGATGACTTAAGTTATTCCTTGAAGGCATTCAGCTGAGGTACCAGAAGCACCAGTAAAGAAAATTGGTTTACAGCTATTGGCTCCATTGTATTTTCTTTGTGATTTGAAGGTTGAGTTGTGCATTTTTCAGAATAATGGCTTCTCTGCAGAGAAATCACCTTCAAAGAAGTACCAGTCTTCTGTTTTGTCTGAATACATATCTCTCCTCACCTCAAGTTTTCTATCTACATGGTTACCTTTTATGATGTAGATTCAGTCATCAGCACTGTTAAGATGCAAATGAGGTGTGAACTCATTAGAATTGCTAAATACCAAACTTTCAACTCCCTTTAGCAGATGTAAACATAGTGTGGGCTCTACACTATTGTTAAGTGCTAATGGCTTGCAACTGTGAATTATTAGGTTTGAGTGAAGGCAAACACAACACCAATTCAGACACCCTTTCATGCTCTGGATTTTTCAGTGAGCATTCACTTACAAAGTGTGGAACTAACTTCACTGAGCTTTTAAATAAAGCAAAACACCACAAATGTATACATTTTGGTCCATAATAGCACACATCTCCTGCTTTTGCTGAAAACTGTTGTTCACTGCTCTGCATTTTCATCACACCTTGAAAGCAAAATGATAGAAAATGCACTGTAGACTGCATATCTGATACTGATATTAAAGCAGAAATAAGGGAAGAATGAACAGAATACAAAGAGAAGACAGAGCTGCATTTCTGCAAGCATGGTCATAAATGTGCGTGTGATCACTTATTGCAACAAATATGTTAGCCGAGCAGGTATGACCAACTGAGAATGTCCAAGAGTATGAACTGTTAAGACTGGATATGAAATGTGAATTGCTTGAATGCAAATGATTTGAATGGTGTAACAAAGCTGTGTCTGTGGCAAAGAGAGATAACCCATTATAGTTGTGTTTTGTATGTTTATTAGTCTGCAAATTCAAATCCAAATCTAACTAATTGTTTAACCCTTGCTTTACCTTTTTATCTTTTCTTATTTATTTATTTATTTATTTATTTATTTTGCTTTACCATTTGCTTGGTGCATGGCTTAGTGCAAACATGGTTAATTGACTAAAATTGAAAATGTAATGTCAGTTGCCATGTCTAACCCAGAAATGATGGACATGCTCCACCTCAAGAATGCCAAATCCATTAGAGCTACACGCTCCATGGATTTAAACCTCAGCACAACAATAAATAGGACATGCTGGAGGGATAGATTCATATCTCAGAGGCTTCCCTCGCTTTGGAATAGAATCCCGGATCATGTTAGGCAGAGCCCTCGCTGACCCTTTTCAAGAGAAATCTTGATGAGTGGATGGGAAATTGTAAATTTACTCCTGGGATCACTTCTATGGCCCTGCTGGACAGAGACTTGGGAATCTAGTCTAAAAGGGTGGTGAAAGCCAACACATTCTGGCTAGGCTTATAAATGCCCTAGGGCAGATAGCCTAGTACCTACCTATGAACCTATGAACCTACGAAGAGTAAACACGTTCAATGGCTTTGAGCGGTCAGCAACATGGATGATAATCACTTCAAAAATTACACTTGTTATCCAATTGTCTGTGTACCACAAGGTGTAAATGCATTGAGCTAAACAAGAGAAAAGATAGGCAAAGTGCGGTTGGAGTCCCATACTAGTTATTTTTACTGTGGAATGAACATAATGATTATTTACACAAGTGATACATGTTTGCTATTGACTTTTACATTTGTGCATTGCCTACAAATATGCAAGCAGGGTTCAGTACTTAAGGAAAAATTGTAAGATTTAGTTTGGTTTGCTTTCCTTCATGGAAACAGGCTCAGCAGTGTGGTACATCCATCAGCACTCTGGACAGTACTGAATGTGGAGAATTCACCCACTGCCAAGCTTTACCTGTGGCACCAAGTGTAAGCACAATGAGTTCATAGTCAGAAGACAGGTGAGCCGGGGTTTTAATCCGGCATAATCCACTTTTAAGTTAGGGTCTCCCACTGTAACCTTTAAAAAAACTGTGTCTATAAAGGTAATACTACATACCAAGAGCTATGTTTAGCAGGTTGATTGAGCACAGACATACTTTTGCAGGTATCAATGTGCATTACGAGGGTAACATTTTTTCATAACAATGATGACTATGTAAAAAAACGCAGTTACATATATGTGATGGAGACAGTAGTTTACTGACATTCATCTAAAACCCTCCCATAACACAGGTATAACTGTGGAACAGACTGTTATGTGAAGTATGTAACCACAAAGCAGAAATATATTACTAAAGTAATGAAATTCTATTCCATCCTGCATCACAGATGAGAATGCATAAGCTGGGACCTGGAAATATCACACACATACAGACTTAATGGAAATATAGCACCAGTCATT
Source organism: Protopterus annectens (assembly GCF_019279795.1). Taxonomy (NCBI): domain Eukaryota; kingdom Metazoa; phylum Chordata; order Ceratodontiformes; family Protopteridae; genus Protopterus; species Protopterus annectens. The sequence continues at coordinate 119,513,581 of NC_056736.1, read as the reverse complement.
CTTTAAGCTATAAATCTTTGAGAGTCATGATTGCCAAACACTTCTTTTCTGGCAATGAGGAAAAATCACCTATGTGGAAATGTATGCATACCCTTTTTTTACATAAGTTTGAATCTCACATTGTAGAAATTGCTTTTAACCATGTGTACGTTCCCACAAAAATATCTGTCAAGTTATCCATTCATCCCTTCAAAGTCATGGCTTAAAAGCCAAGTCATTTAGTATTTCAGTGGTCATCATTGGACAAAGTGTGACCGGGTATAGCAGCACACATACCATAAATGAATGCCAAATGTCACATTATCTTTGCTGTTCCATAAACTCCCTGCCTCTTTGTTTGGCAATGTTTCTCTTCATTTACCATCACCCAAATGTGGGTGGCATGGATGTGCGTGTTTGTGCACTGTCATAAAATGCGATATCACAAATTATCAGGAAAACACTTGTACTGTTGCTGAAGGATCTTTGCAGACATAGGAGATAAGCAGGATGGTGCCAAATTCAGGTCACACAGGTGGGGTGTGGAGGAGTCAAAAATATTTGTTGCACTCATTATGAAGCGTTATAGCCATCTGCAGGGTGTCTACACAGTATAAAAATAAAATAGGTGGACATGTTCTTCTTAAAGATAGCTTGCCATACAAGGAAGCCTTATATATTTTAAAGTACAGTACCTTGGTACCTGGAGAGCTAAATAATGACTGCAACTGGAAATACCTTATTAATTAATTATGTTAATTTATTAGATGTGTTAATTGTTTTATTGTGTGTGACTATATACTATGGATTTTTGTACTTTGCATTTTACTCTTTGAAGGTGATTGAACCGAGGCACTAGAGGTGAATAAAGAACTTGTTTTGTATTTTTGGTTGTGGATGTTGTTACGACTCTTCATTTGCTCTTTATTGTTGGTTTGTACTACATAGTATAAGGATGAGGCTTGGAACAGCCTGGCCAAGGCTGTCTCTAGTGCAACTGTCATACCATGCACTGGGAAGCAGTGCAGACACTGCTACAGTGACCAGAAATAGTGCAAGCAGGCACAACTCAACTAGTGGCTGGATGAGTTTAGAACTGCTGACATCCCACAGTTGTGTAGCTATTCAGATAAAGCAAATAAAAATTATATGTGATGGTGGAGATAGGCAAGACTGGTATGCACAATGCTTTTATGTCCCTTTTTCTCTCCTACTTTATTTTACAGCTGCACAGGGCATATCAGTGAACAGCGAGACACATGCAAACAGACTGGGGAGACGCAGAGAGGCAAGGGATATATATGCAGCACAAATGAACTTGATTGTATTAAATATATTGGGATTCTATAGATCATGACCAACTTAAGCATGCAGATCTTAACTATAACAGCAAGCATGCATGCTTTCTTCTGTAGCTGTTGGTTATTGTATTAGATAAGTGTATTACTGTATTTAGATTAGGTGTGTTCAATTCCCACAAGTAACCTACACATTCTCATTCAACAACTATCATTTTTAAAATTTTAATTGCAGCAATATTGGCTTTAATGCCATGTTAAGTTAATCTTTAGTATCTTTAAAACCATGTATGGAATATCTGCATATTACAAGATTACTTATAACAATTAACAGTCATTTTTGGCACTGGAAAAGCTGTATTGCTGATATAATAATAAAAGTATATATTTATTGTAATAAAGTGTAAATGTGACATATAATGGTTCTAATCAACTCTTTTCTTTTTTGTCACATCCTACTTACCCTCTTATCTGTCATTTTTTTTAAATGGAAACACACTGTTCTGATGTCATACCTTTCTGTCAACAAACAGAATTATTTTCAGCACAGGGAAATAGGCCAACCACTGCATCTCAGCCTGACAACCATCCACCTGCTGCTGTACCAACACCCAGCATCTCTGGGACGCAAGTTGGCAGTACTGCCTCTGCAGCTCTTGCACTACCTGGCCCATCCACATAAGGTAGCATTGCCCCATCTGCTAGGTCATTTGTACCTTCCAGGAGTATTGCTGGAGGTGGTGATTATATTACCTGAAAGGAACTGCCAGGGATGGTGCGTGATGTCATAGAAGGTGGCCTTGGTGCCCTCATCAGTCACCTGTTGAGGTTGCTCATTAAAATGGAGAAGAGACTCCCATATCAAGCAGTCTGACAGGGAACTGAGTAAGGAAACAGTGATGACAGTTCTGAGGGTGAGGTCTAGATTCTCACTGTTCCCATGCTTGACGGGCATGTTCCTCTGATGTCCCCTACCTATCCTCAATCATGGTGTCCTCCAACATTTGTGTCCATCACTATCCCTGCGTCTGTTTTATTTGTCCTGTTTGTCTGCACCTGCTTCTTCCCCTACCTTACCTACCTGACTCCTGCATTCCTATGTCCCTTTCACATCATTCCTCTCTTCTTGAAATCCCAAAAAACAAAACTGGGCACCTGTCCCACAAAATAAAATGTCCCACTCATAGCTCTTCACTTTGCATATATGTCTTCTTGACATACTTGATTTGGTCAAATTGGCTATAGAACATTATTGCATTGTTATCACCCATCTGTGTTTACCAGTCCAAATTAATCCAATTTTCTCCATATATTCACATTAGGGTATTGAAAAAGTGGATACCTAAGGTTCTTTCCTAATTCCCTCCTGCAAATTCATTTATTGGTTTCCCACAGCTCACCCCATTTTACCACTTTCCTATCAGCCCCATTTTCACACCTTTAATCTGGTCAAAAAATAGAATCACATACCCACACACATGGCCAGAAATGGCCAATTAAAAAAAACTTTACTTTTTGCCCCCTGTATTTGCACAGAGGTTGGCATCATGTGCCAGTGTCGAGTGGGATTGAATGGCTCTATACGTTCTATGGCAAAACCTGCAGAGTTTTTGCCATTGGCATACGGGTCCAGGTATCGCCATGCAATGATGCTTAAACATGCTGCACTAAATGAATACAGTTAAAGCAAAGTAAAGGCTCTGAATCAGTTACTCTGACATTTCTTTAGACTGCTATATATATATATATATATATATATATATATATATATATATATATATATACAAAAAATGAAACTTCCTATGTGTAATGTTGACATACATCACTTGACTGAAAATTTTTTTTCCCAGAGCATCAAGGATTCAATTCCAGATGCACCTCACATAATTTCTTAGTGTGATGTTATATGTGTATGATATGTTTAATCATCAACATCTCAACATTTGCCACGCTTATGTGTTTTATGGAAATGTATTGAATACTAGCCAAAATGAGTATTCGATGTGACTTCCTTTCCCACAACTGTCACTTATTTATCCAACCTTGTTCTGCTTGTCATAAGCCTGTTGTCCCTCTTCTAACCCTTATTTACCCCTATGTCAGTCACTTCTTGCTACATAGCATGGCAGATTAATGATGAAAACAGAAAAAAAACATGTCCACAAATGTTTCATTCCACCAAATATTGTTATGTGTATGCCCATGTCTCTTTGTATTCACCACTTCACTCCCTTCTCTCTTTATGTGTGTGTACCTATTAGGTTGATGGAGGTCATCTCATGTTGTCTGCATACTGACATGACTCTGCTGATGGATAATACAAACATATTACCTTGATTCAATAGCTTATCAGTGCTCCTGTAGTGTACAAGGTTTAACAATCTGTTGTAGTATTCCCTTTGTGTCTTGTTCAAGTAATGATGGATGAAATGTTCATTTAATGTGACGTGGAAACTGTTCTTACTGTGAAGAAGCATATTGCAATCAATTTTCAGGACATCCAGCCATGCACAAATAGTTAGCATATCTGCTGAGCTGTAATAATCATTGGAAAAGCTGTACCATCCCTTATTATTTTTAGAAAGCTGTACACAAAATCAGCTTGTGATTTGCAGTGAGACCTGCAAAACAGCTGCTAGTTGTACAAATTTGAGGTAGACACATGCTTTTATGTAGTCTTTGATAGTCACATTTGCAGTTCTGATCACATTTACTTAGCTAATACCATCCTGTCACCATTTGTAAAAAAGAGAATGCTCTAGATTTCAATGCTGGCCTACCAGTGCTCTAACCAGGAGGACATTGTTCTTACATACAGAGAAAGCTAAGCAGCAGGTGTATTTTCCACACTCAGTACTCTCCAGAGCACTGAAGCCCATGCTTTCTAGTTGAGCCTGTTTGTGCAAAATACAGCAAACCAAATTATATCTTACACGTTTTACCTTAAGCATAGAGATGCCTTTGCACAGCATTTAATGTCATGAAAATGGGGAAGGCAATGGAACCAGTTATTAATGTAATAAACTATGCCCACAACATTTCAAATACAGTATGCAGCATGAACATTACAGTATCTGTTAGCAATTTTTCCCATAACATATCTTGCAAGCTACTATACAAATTCAAATTTAATTCAAGAACTGCGACTCATGCATGTGCTAACACTTTGCCATCATCCACACAAATCCATTTATTGGTGATGGTCAATGTAAAGAAGTGTTTAGCATGCCTTACTCTGGTTACTGGGCTGTTATTTTCCTTAACATAGAAAGGCATTCCTAAACACAAGAGAAGAGCAGGGACGTGTGCTTGACTGAACACATACTTTCTTATGTTCATGTGTGCATTGTAGCAATTCACTTGCAAATGATATATCAGTACTTGGGCCATTGTCAAACAGACTACAGAAATACAGAGCATAACTGCATTGTTACATTTGGTATGGGTTTATTCTGACACTAGACATCGGTCATCCATGATCATATCACATTGATATTGTCAGTAAATTCTATTAACATGGGCATCACTTCATATGAATATGAAGACACATACCTCTACCCTTGCAGTACTGGTGCTTCCAAAGTGTGTCAGTGTGTATGTATCTGTGAGTGCACTATCTCAATAATATCCTGAGAAACAGGTACGCGTATGGTTCAGTTCTGCAAGAAGCATTTATGACAGCTTCTTTCAAATAGGTAACCAGGATGTATTTAAATATATTTTTGCAAATTGCTATCACATATTCATATCCCAAGTCCTACCTTTGCACACAAGTCTAGTAATGATATAATCTTCTATAAAGAACAGCTGGGTAATGATAAAATCAGATGTCTGTGATAGCATGAGTGTTAAGTACTATGATCTCCACTTGTGTAACTAGTTAGATAGAGGATAGAATCGCACAACTGCCAACCTATGTGTGTGTGTGTGTGTCTGTATGTCTGAGTGTATGTGGACATAGTCAGAAGAGTTTGACTCCAGGTCCTGCTGCCCTCAAGTATCATTCAAAAAAAAAAAACTTTTACACAGGTACATGACTCCACAGCAATGTCATACAGACCTCCCAACATCATCTTGTCAGCATTCACTAATGATGTCATCCCCTATAAAGTGCACTCTGATACTGTTAGTGTCAGACTTCTGCTGAGGGACTAGCATTATTGACTCTGTTCTCTAGCTGATGTAACTAATTAGGTAGGGGATCAATTCTCACAACAGTGAACTTGTTTTTGTGTGCATAGTCAGAAAAGCTTAACTGCAGGTCCTGCTGCCCTCATACAGGTATCATTGAGTAAGTACTTTTACACTGGTACATGAAACCACAGTGGCTTTATACAGATGTCCTATTATCATCATCTTCTCATCATACACTGACAATGCCATTTTCTATGAAATGCACTCTGATAGTGTTAAAGTCAGACGTGTGCTATGTCACTAGCATTAAGTACTGTGTTTTCTAGCTTGTATAACTAAATAGATAGGGGTTCTAATCTCACAGCAGTTGACTTGAGTGTGTGTGAGCTGATTCAACTATCTCTCGGAAGACAGTTTTACAATATGATGTAAGTCCACAGCTATGTCACACAATCCTCTCAACATCATCTACTCAGCATACACTGATGCTGTCATTCCCTATAAAGTGCACTTTGACAATATTAAACTCAGATATCTGTGTTGGCACTAGCATTAAGTACTGCGTTATCTCACTTTTGTAACTCGAGAGGTAGGAGTTCTAATCCCACAGTGTGTGTGTGTGTGTGTGTGTGTGTGTGTGTGTGTGTGTGTGTGTGTGTGTGTGTGTGTGTGTGTGTGTGTGTGTGTATGTGTGTGTGTGTGTGTGTGTTCAGTCAGCATCTATGTCATACAATCCTCCCAGCATCTTCTTCTCAGCATACAGCGATGATGTCATCCTATAGAAAGTTCACTCTGAGACTGCTAAAGTCAGACATCTGCAGTGATGATAGTCTTACGTTGTATGGAATCCAGCTTGTATACCTATGCAGGTGTTGTGTTTGAATCTGACCTCAATCAACTGGTGTAGTGTGTGGTTTATGGTACATTACAGGCATTGTATGATGTTTTGAATATCTTTTCATTTGACTTCCACTCAGGAGAACATTTTACATAGCACCATGAATCCAGCATCACTTGTTTTCTCTGTCAACATAACATCCTTTCTGCAAAACACAGATGATGTCATTATCCCAAAGACGCATGCACACACCATGAAGTAGAGCCACTACATTACCCTGTGCAAGCCATCTGCAGACCATTGGATGCATGATTGCTAATTATGTCAAGGGGTGGTGCACATGTCACATATGGAGAGAGACAGTCTATAATAAAATCAAACACATGCGCACATACAACTTATAACTTCCCGCACATAGATATAGCAATTTTGTGTTAAATGGTATAATAATAATGACCAAGACTTTATGTGCTATTGACCACTAGCCTAGTAATGCCTTTTGGCTCTCTGATGATTGTATATATCTATGTTGTTGTCATCCACATGTGCTATGTTAATGTATAGATGCACTCTAGCCCTACAACAGTAAATTCCAAACTGTGATTTCAGCTATTGTGTTCATGACTGCTGCTGCCATTAGTTACATGTTCCTTTAATAACAGCTGTATTAATATGCTTCCTGAGGACTGTTGACATGGGATGATGCTGTGTATATTGTTGCCTTGCTAAGGCATGTGTTTTGATAGTGGAGTATATCAAAATTCCACACAGTTCTCATTCAATCATCATGGTGACAGATGCAGTATGGCACAGGTATATATGTGTATACCTAGCATCTAGAAATGTTATCTGACATGTAGCAGTATTATGTCATACTGATTACATGTGTACATAGACCTGGGTTCATCCACATGTAATGTTGTTATATACAGAAACATATGACATGCTCAAATGCACTTTCAACCTTGGGGAATTCACTGGATGCACAATAGTGTTGCTGTTCACAAGGGTTATTCAGGTGTTACATAGAAGCATTTTGGGATTGTCAGCATTTGTGTCATTCTGCATGAAATGCATCCATAGCGGTTGTATTGTGTCCATATATGGTGTCAGGGCCATCACCCACACATTTCCACTGATAAACATAACATATGATGTACAAACGTAATGACATGAAATAGGCTGAGTTGAAGGACTGTGTTAACAGTTCCACTGTGTTGCATGTGATTTATACACAATGTTGTATTTGGAAGTGATGTCACAAACCATTTTATAATGATGCCTGAAATCTTAAGGGGAATACCCAGCTATACATAGTTGGTTGTGGATGGCAACACCCATACTCAACCAGAGTAAATAAGTAACCTTTTAGCTGACAGATTTGGATCAAACTTCAACCCCTTGTCCGCACCAGTCGTCACCCAAAGTATAACTGCCACCATTTCTCAACCTATTATCTCACAATAGCAGGTAATCTCTGACCACTCTAAGGCTAAAATCACAACATCAGTGGGGCCTGACAACATTCCAGGATGCCTTATAAATAACTTCAAACATGACCAAGCAGACCCGCTTGGAACCCTAGTTAACAGCAACCTCCCAACAGGCTGTGTTCCATCAGAATGGTAGAAATCAAAAGTCATCCCTCTGCCCAAGGCGAGACTATCAACATAACCAGGGAATTATAGATACATTAGCCTGAATAGCGTCATCAGTAAGGCCATGAAAATAATCATCATGGACCTTATCAACAAAGATATAGGTAATCTCACAACTCTGGAACCAAACTAGTTTGGATTCGTTAAGGGTATATCATGTCTGTTAAATCTGCTTTACTTCTTTAAAAAGGTCACTAGGCTATGGATGAGAGAAAGACAGTGTCTACCACCTAACTTGACCTGGCCAAGGCATGTGGCACAATCTCCCACTCAGTTATTATAGAGAAAATCTCTAATCTGGGCATAACCGCCTACATCACCAGGTGTGTAGCCATATGGATCACCAACAGGACACATAATGTCAAAGTTTGTGAATTCACCTCTAGCAAGAGGCCAGCCACCAGGGCCTTACCACAGGTTTCTGTACTAGTTCCTTTCCCATTTGATATTTATTTCTCAAAAGTCAATTCAAGCATAGAATCCATGAACAATACTTATATACTACATAAATTTAATATTAACATTAACATTAAGGATTAAACACAAATGATTGTTGCCGGAGTCATGGAGACAAATAAATAAAAAAACAACATAATTATTTCCTTTTGTAAAATAGTCTACCTAATTACAATACAGACAGCACCCCCTAAGAGTAGACTCAGTGGTAAGTGATGTGGTTACTCATGTTGATACTAGTCTGAACTTTAATCACTTTGTTCACAGATGTGAGAAAGTCCTTCATTGTGGCACAACTGATAAGTAAGGGCATGGCATTCAAGATCAAGGATCAGAAAGGATGTTATAATTCCAGTGTACTTGGCCCTCATCACACCAATAATTTAGTACAAAGCACCCTTTTGCATATACCTCAACAGATACCTGCAACAACTTGAGAAAATCCAGAGTTTTCTCACCAGGAAGATACAGGTTATAAAATACAAGTCCTATACAGAGATATTGAAAGCCCCATCACTGTATTCTTTCTCCTACAGACTACTAAGGGGCACTCTATATCTGGCTTACAGAGCAGTGTCCAATTGGGCCCTGCTGGAAAGTATGGTGTCTTGGATTACCCAGAATGCTTTGTCAATATATGTGCATCATTGTCAGTACCTAACTTCACATAATTTTTTAGGAGCAAGCATAAGAAAAAAAGATGAATTAACAGCAAAATTAAAACATCATAAAACGTGCCATAATCTTTGTTTTATTTTCAAATCACTTGAAGTATTAACTTCATGAGAGTATGTGTATGTACATATATATATATATATATATATATATATATATATATATATATATATATATAAAATTAACTGGAAAACACAAAACAGAAATGCATGAGAAATAAGACAATACACTTAAAAGAGATGTGTTGACTTTTATATGTGCACTGCAGTATCTGGTAAGTTACATGCTTTATGCATTTTCTCTCGTCAGCCTTTATAAATTTGAAATGCATATTAATAAAGAACTTTGTAAACTTTTTATTAAAGTACTGATCAAATGTAAACCTTGATGATATTATCTCGCTGATAATTTGAGATGGATACATAATATTTAATGGATGTGCATATATGTGGTGTTGCAACAGTTAATGTCTATGGACAAAACCCAAGTGAATTCCACTGAGGATAAAGTTCAATGTTTATACAGTGTGGGAACAGTGTGGAGAAAATATGAGTTTTAATTTCTTTTTGTTTTTATGAGCAAATGCAAAAACTTTTGCTGATGGGGCAAAAAGTTGTTTTTCAGTCTATGCACCACATTACATTATATGTTATTGGACATCAGGAAATCACTTTAAGGTAAAATCTTCTCTCAGTAGTTTTCTTTATGTGTGCTCATTTTAAATTTCACACAAAATGTTAACTCATACTAACAAACCAGGGAAGTCATCAAACTCACACTCTGTGGCTCCTTTCTTTACATCACTATTATAAGCATAAAAGCATTAATGTCCTCTAGTACTCTAATAAAGAATAAATGTGAATAAGTTAAAAATTTTCTTCTGCTCACAATAATTGTGAAACGTCCTTCTAATTAATGGCATGTTTTCTGTTACTTATCCTTGAAATTCAGATTTACTTAATTTTTCCTCTCCTGCAACATACAGAAAAATGACATACTATACCTTCTCAAGATTTTAACTTATTCTGCTGGTAGCCATGAGCAAATCAAAATTCTAGATCAAGAATTTTCTGTTCAAGGAGTTCAAAATGGCCACTGTTCTGTGAACACTGCTATCACCTAGCTCTCTGATATACCCTGGATTAAAACAAACCCAGAAGGCAACACAGAATTAATAATACAGAAATAACTTTAGATATTTACTGCTAATATCATCCAGCAAACAAAAGAGGAAGAAAAAGTGACAGATTCTGCTCAGAAACAACAGGATTAACTAAGATTTCTGAATAACAGCTTAAGCCATGTGCTACTAAGGCCCTGCATCTGACTACAAGATTGGTAAAACACTATACAGCAAGATGTCAAAAGAGGAAAATAATATTGAAACAACAACTAAGACCAAATTCTCAGTACTAGCCTCACATGAGAAAGACACAACTTCAAAAAGACAAAAGACAACTAAACAAGCTAACAACTCTAAAACTACAAATAAATTCAAGACAGAGCAGCCAGCTAATCTGGAAGACATAAAAACGGCCTTATTCCCTATCCAGCAAGCAATAAAGGACTTATCATTACAATTTCAAACCTTTGGTGACTCATTCAGCCAAATAATACCCAGAATGGAAAAATTTGAGTCCAAAATAATAGAAAATGAAATAAAAATAGACTCTATTTCTCAAAGAACTGATGCCCATGACAAAGAAATACAAAACTTACAAGCAAAAATAACAGACCTAGAAGCAAGATCTCAAAGGATCAATATCATCATTAGAGGGATACCTGAAACTGTACCTCATAACAATCTAATACCAACAATCAAGTAAATAATAAATTCCCTGCTAGAGGAACCTGAAGAAATACAGTAAATAACAACAGAGAGAACCCACAGAGCCCTGAGGGAAATGTAAACACCACTGAAACCAAGACCTGTCTATATTAAAATATTAAACTATCAAGATGTAAATAAAATTATTCTGGCAGCAAAGAAAAAAGGCACACTCACCTGGAATAATAATAAAATCTCCTTTGCTCAAGACCTCCCAATACAAATAAGACAAGCAAGACAACTACTTTCCTAATAGGAAAAAAAAATCAAATTCCAGATGAAATATCCAAATCAGTTAATCTTCTACATCAAAGAGGTTAAATACATGGTCGCTAACAACATAGAGGCAAAAGAGACATTCCTGTCCATTTTCAAGCAAATTCCACCTTCAAAAATGAAATAAACCCACAAAAAATGATAAATGACCCTTGGGTGAAGAAATGACCCCATTCACGAGCACTCTAGCTGGGATCCAACTCTAAAATCTTCCCCTTGCTGTCTAGGCCCTTAAATCCATGATGTGAGCCATGAGGAACACAGCAAAAGGATGTACAGCCTGGGTAGGAACCAAAAATCAACTGCCATTTTCGATGCGCGAATATAGGAAGGAACCTCCTCCTGGGACATTGGTCTGCAAAATCGATCCCCTTATGATTTTGAGGGCTCCATTAAGAAGAACAGTCAGACAAAATGGATCCCAGCAAGCTCCAAAAGATTTTACTGCCCGAAAAACAAAAATTGATCTACACCAGCTAAAAGAAGAAAGCTGCACCATATATGTCAACCAACCTCCAAACAAAACCTTGAAGAAATAAGGTACTGTTGAACTGAACCATTCACTAAAACAGTACACCCAGTACTGTGAGGGTGAATGAAAATCCAGCCTTAAATAATAGGCAAGAAATAAACTGTCAGCAACAGGTTAGCTCATAGATTAATATTGGGGGAAAAAAAAGGAAAACAAATTTTAAATGTTTTATGTAAATACTAGAAATGTGTTAAAAGATCCTGGAGAGAAGTAGTCTCAGGAAAATAGTAAAATAACCTAACAATCTTGGGATAATGTTAATATAGCCTTAATATGCTAACTATAGCAGAAGAACTGTTTGGCTAAGCTGGTTTTTTTTTCTATGTATATTATACTTCCTACCCCTGATAAATAGGTGCCAAGTATATATTTTATAACCCACACAGATTGATGTGGAAAAACATTACAAGCACCAAAGAAGGTGAAACCAAGGCCGAAATCTGAATAAATAAAGGGGAGGAAAAAAAAAGTTAAATGAAAGCAAAATGTAAAAATGACAAAATTGATTGTTTAGCAATATTACTATGGTACATATATTGCTATAATTTACTAAGGAATATATATTAATATGCTGTTTTAAAAAATACTATTAGAAAGAATTAGTCACAAGACAAAAACAATACATGCTGTACCTTAAATGCAATGCCATAATTGTATAAATAGTATGTTGGAAGAGGCTAGGGACATTAAGTAGCAGTGTTTGTTGAGGGAACTAGTGTGTTTAGCTTTATCCACGTTGTATATAGTAACACAGAGGGGATACTATGGGTTAAATCTATATCTAAAAAGAAAACGCATTCCAAGATTAAACGTAAAGGTAAACCATATAACAAACCTTCATCCTCCCCCCTCTGATTATTCCTGGTCCAGGGATATAGTGATTAGGCACAGAGTAGGGATGGGGATAAATAGATGCTTTCCTAAACCATCACACAGTAACACATACAAAGATAACAAAACAAAACTAATATATATGACATATCTAAGGAATACACCTAATAAAGAAATGTGGGAAATAGAATTATGGAACATTAAAGGGCTCCAAAACAAGAAGAAAAGAAAACTATTCTTACACCTTACACTAAAAACGACAGCCAACCTCATACTAATACAAGAAACACACTTGACCACAGAGCAATGGGTAGAAATTAGCAGAAAGAAATAGATAAGTCAAATCATAGCTTCAGAGGGGAAAACAAACAGTGCTGGGGCGGCCATAATAATTAAAAGCCAATTTAAGGAAAAAATACTTAAAACCAAAGCTGACAAGGAAGGAAGATGGTGTTACGTAACATTTAGTAGTCCTACAATACCAAAGCCTATAATGGTACTTAATGTTTACGTACCCTGTAATAACCAACAATACTTTTTTATGTTATTATACCCAACCGTAAACCAATTTAAAGATCACTACCTAGTGATTAGAGGTGACTGGAACACATATCAAAACCCAGAAAAGGATAAATCTAATCTGACCAAATCACATAATAAACAAGCCACATTAGCCCTTAATGAACTCAAACAATATTTCAAACTATATGACCCTTTTAAATATGGGAACAGTGCAGATAAAACAGGGAAATTTGCATTCTATTCGCAATGCCACAAAATGTGGTCAAGGATAGACTTCTTCTTAATCTCTGACATATTCATTAACATGGACCCAACAATAACTATAAATACCAGGTTCTTTTCAAATCACTCCAAAATCACACTGAACATTAACTGGGACACAAAGATATATTTAGAGAATAGGGATCATAATTGGTCATTAAACTCTAATTTACTTTCCAAAATGGATGTAACAAAAGAAACAGAATCAATACTAAAAATAGCTCTTACAAATATCACTAACTCCCAAGTACCAACTGACATAGAATGGGCTGCAACAAAAGCACAAATTAGAGGATTGTTTATCAAAAAAGCAGCATACTATAAAAAAATACAACTGAAAGAGGAGCATACACTGAAAGTGAAAACAGAGCATCTTGAAAAAGAACTAATAAATAACCCCAAGAACCAAACAGAAGCAGAACTTTTAAAACTGCTAAGGGATCTATATATGTTAGAAACCAGCAACCTATCTTTTTATGAAGCCAGAATGTTAGCCACTTATGTGGAAGAAGTTCAAATACCATCTAGAGCTCTGGGCAGAATTATCTCCCAACACAAAAATGCCTCTAATATATCAGAAATAAACTACAGAGACAAAAACTACACAACAAATGAAGACATTACTAAAACATTTGAACAAATATTCTCAAATATATGGAGCACAAATACTACAAACCTCAAAGGAAGATAGAACTCTTTTCCTTCAAAAACTGAAATTCCCTAAACTAAATTTAGACCAACAAAAAAAACTAACTGAACCAATATCCATCAGTGAAATTATTACAAGAATCAAACACTTAAAAGCGCATAAGACTCCAGGTCCAGATGGACTCACATCAGAATTTTACAAAGCATTTTCTCTCTTGATAGCCAAACTACTATAGTATACACTGAATTACATAATAAACTATAAAATAAATGATATCCACTTTAATGCCTCTAAAACCATCTTTATATTAAAAGAACACAAAGACCCCCAAAAAACCGACATCTACAGACCCATCTCCCTCTTAAATATAGATACTAAAATATTTACCTCTATACTTGCAAACATAATGAAAAATCTAATAGAGAAAATCATCTCCCCATAACAATCCGGTTTTACGCCACATAGACAGACTAGTGACAATACATTAACATTAGATGCACTCATATCCTACGCTAACCGATACAATATCAACATCTACACAATGGTAGTGGATACCTACAAGGCATTTGATAGGGTTAACCTAGAATTCTTACTCCAAACACTACCCTACTTTAATATACCCAATAACTTAATTCAGATCATCCAAACTCTCTATAGCAACCCATACACATCTCTATATATAAATAAAACTTAGTCAAATAGGATTTTAATAAAAAATGGAACAAGACAAGGATGTCCATTATCACCCTTTTTGTTTAACCTATACCTAGAACCACTCTTTCTATACATTAAAAAAACACATACCACAATCCTCCATCAACACACAACTTCAAAATATACCTCACTTCGTTTGCGGACGATCTGAACAGATACTGCACTATATCAAATTCAGATATAAACAAAATTATAGCTGCAATTGAACATTTCTCGACTATGTCTAACTACAAACTAAACATCAATAAAAAACTAATATTTTCCCCCTAAAAACACCCAAACTCATCTCACTAATACCATTGTTAAACACAATAAAAATAAAAGAAGAAACTAAATACCTGGGAATCACCTTTTTCCAGAATAACAAAGACTTCTACCAACACAATGTAAATCTTAAATGGCAAAACGTAATGCAAGACTTTAAAAGATGGAACAACCTGAAACTACCATTCTTGGCCAAAGTATCAATAATCAAAATGAACATTTTACCTAGACTAATGTATATATTCATGACATCACAGACAATAATACATAATAAATTCTTCAAACAAATTCATACCTTCCTGGCAAAATTTATATGGGAACTGAAAAAAAACAGAATCTCCTATCCAAAATTAACACTCCCCAGAAACAAAGGCGGACTAAATTTAACAGATTTTAAAATGTCTCAAATGACTCAATCATTAACACTAACAGAATATTAAGAATAGCTAAACATAACCCATCAATAGAAAACTGGTCTCCTCTTTGGGTGACAATCTATTATAGATATATTAAAGCTCTAGGTTGCAATCCCAAAGCACTTCCATTCCTGAATCAGAAAGGAATACAAACTTATAACATTATAGAGCCCTTAAAACATTCTATCAACTTAGCGCAAAAACTCTTTCAATTCTTGAACCTTGGACAAGCCATGAAGATACTGCAACCCCTTCATAAAAACCCAAATTTAAAAATAAACAATAAGATGCTGGACTTAGTCCATTTTCCCAGACTGAAAGATAAAACAATCCAAGATATTTATCCTTACCTTAACTGCTCAATACAAGAAATGAGTACCAACTTAAACCTCCCTAAATCACACATAATAATCCAAAGACAAATCAAAGAACTGTGTTCCAGTTACCTCCAAAATGCTACTACAACCAATAGTGATATAGAAACTTGTAACAGGTTTTGGAAAACTATTATCACAACAAAGAAAACTATTACTAAGTCATATAAAATTATAAATGAAATCAAATACCAGAAAGACCTCCTCTTCTCTAACTACTGGAGAAAAATTAAACCATCCATAGATGATCAGCAAATAAGCCAGGAAATCAATCTAACACTGAAGATTATACTCCTTAAAAAGTTAGCATACGCTCAGCTCATGATCAATAATAATGCATATTTTACACCTGCAATCCTACACAAATTTAACACATCAAAATCACCTGTATGCCCACAATGTAAGGACCAGATAGCTGACTTAATCCATGTATTTTGGAGCTGTAAATGTGTCTATAAACTCTGGAACTCTCTCAAGGTACAATTACAAAAAAATGGTTATCAAACATCAACATTAACTTGGGAATTCACTCTATTACACATTCTCCCACCCAACATACCAAGAAAACAAGCAAATACACTTTTAACAATGTTCCTACTAATGAAACTGTATATAGCTTTTAAATGGCTAGATACGATAAATATCTCTTGGGAGGGTTTTAAACAAGTAGATATACAACACCTTTTAGCTCATAAAATAGTAATAGATAAAAGAAACAAAAACATGAAATCAAGAGAAATTTGGGAAGAAATCTTTAATATCATATTAGCATAATTCATCACACAGCAACTTAGAAATGCACTCTAATGGAACCGAAGAACACATACAAGTCCAGATATTAAATAATAACTTGAATATTACAAATGTATATACTGTTTGTATACCTGTGGAATTAACAGTGAAAGCATCTATGTATATTGTGTAAATATATATGTTGTACGACCTATATTCTGTGGTATTGACATCAATGTATAACATATACGGTCATGTTGTCAGATGTTTTTTATCTGTGACATTTATTAATGTAAAAATAAAAATAAAAATTATTGAAAAAAATAATTTTATGTTCACAGAGAAATTACCTTGCAGAGCAAGATTTTTCTGGCAGTTTTAGCTGCACAATGTCTTAAAGAATAATTACCTCACCCTGCTTTTGACTTAGCTTTTGGTATTATGTGATATATGGTTTCAGTAAAAAGAAAAAAAAAAGAATAGAGAAAAATATGAAGTAGCAGACTGTTTGTTTTCCAATTTTGCCACTCAGATTGCAGAAAAGTACAATAAATTAGATCACATCATGTCATACATATTGCTAGCCTGAATGTTGTAAATACACTGATTATGTAAAGAAAACAGTTTTCCTTGCCTTCCTTACCATGTGATTTAGATATTGTTTGATGTCCTGTATGTATTTTTATCTATGCTTAATATGTTATTATCGGACGGTGCAGTGGTGCAGCGGTAGCGTTGTCGCCTCACAGCAAGAGGTTCTCCACTTCAATTTTTAGCTGGTGTGCCTTCTGTGCAGGGTCTGCATGTCCTCCTTACATTTGTGTGGGTTTCTGCTGGGTACTATGGTTGCCTCCCACATTATAAAGACATGCGTCTGGAGCATTTCTCCCTGGGCCTCTGCTGAAAATTGGCTCGTTCCAAGACGGACTTTCTCGGTTAACAAATGTAAAATATTAGCATCACTAAGCATCATATTTTTGGTAAACTTTTCTTTTCCCCTCCTTACACAGGACTAGATGTAGACCTAAATGTTGTTTATGTCTAACCTGGTTGTTGTATGTGACTATATAACAGGGCAAATACATAAAAGACTTTAAAATTAGAAATCACACTGTGAATCAAATTGGTAACCTACTGGCAGATGAAGACTGAACTCACAAACTTCAAATATCTGAAGTTCAGTCAATGGACAAGCGGAGTTCTTCCACAGGAAATCACTGAGAATGCAACACAGTGATTTGAGTCCTCACTGCATACACTTTTAGCCACTGAAGCCCATAAAATAACTCCAGAATATGTCCAGAAATATCTGAGTACATGCATCTAACAGGCTGACAAGTGCTCATAAATTTATGAGAAAAAATATTATGGTATTTCATCATTTATACTGCAGAAACTGCTAAACATTATTTCCTAACATAATATTTCTTGCTGCCTTTATCACCAATTAAACCAGATCAGATATTTCTGTCCCTGCTGAATCAAGTTCTACAAAGGAAGTATCTCCAAAAATCTGTAATACACTTGGGGGGGAAATTCTTCTGATGGTTGATAAAAAATTAATAAAGCTGACTACAGTGCTGTAAAAGGGGGCCTGCATATTGGTAATTGAAACAGTAATTCTAAAAACTAATTTCTGATTTTTTCAGGAAACTTTTCTGTCATAGTTTCATTTGCTAGACCAAAAAAAAAAAAAAAAACTGGCACATACAGAACTGATTTTATTCCAAGGATTTTTGTTACAATGCATTTATAAATGTAGAAAGCACAGCTGCAGAACATGTGCAAATTCAGAAGGGTGAAAAAAACATTTATCCTTTGAGCTGAACATAAGCCATGAAGAACATAAATTCTTTTTTCATCAAATGTGCTGCTGTGGGTTCTGATGGAAAATGATTTTTTGCATGGGTTGCACATTCCCTAAACTATAAACCCATAGAACATTTATATTTGCAATCTGCAAAGCCGAATCTACAAGTATCTCAGAAACTCATATCCCTAGTAGAAAAACTGAACATTCATGCCTGACACGACTCTTGTATTTGTGGGTGAATCTAGGCAATAACAGGGAATAATTTTCCAAAGAAGGATACATAATATGTAAGACCATGGTCCATAGAGAAACTGGATAAGGAGGCAGATGCCACAATTATAACAGGACTATCAGAGACTTAAACATTAGCTAAACATAAAATGTGATTAAGACAAAATCGTATGGTGAGATATTACTGGTTCAAGAAGGAAAAGTGGAAACTGAGGAAGCAAAAGACAGACTCACTTGAGTAGGTCTGCAGGCCCACCCCTGAAAGACAGAAAGGCTTCTTTAAACAATATACCTTTTCCCATCATTTCCTGACAGTTACATGTGATCAGGACACATGGTGATAGAATTTATAAAGCAATGAATATATTTTAATTGAAAAAATTTGCTGTTCCGAAACACATGCACACAACACAAGCACATCAAACAAACAGCAATCCACACACATACACCTAAAATCTTACACCTAACCCTACACTAAACTATACACACACCACTAACTATCCACTTAACTTAACCCATACCCTAACCCTAAGATCTATCACTATCACACACTCACCTCACCAGCGCCCTAAACCTAACTAACCTACCCCACCCTAACCCTTGTTTCTACACAATCTCACACTTCCCTGACCTGCACCCTAACCCTAACTCACCAAACCCACCTTAACCTTCACGTCCACACAATCGCACACATATTTAACCCACGCCCTAACCCTAACTCACCTAACCCACCCTAACCCTCATGTCCACACAATCGCACACATATCTAACCTGCACCCTAACCCTAACTACCCTAACCTGCACTCAATCGCATACTTACCTAAACCCGACCTGTAACTTTCCACCACAGTGCTGAAAATATTGAAGCAACAGAAATGGACAACCAAATTCTTTCCCTAGGAAAAAAATCGGTTTTCTGTTGCTTTGATATTTTCAGCTTTCGCTGAATAGGGTTCGATATTAGAACATTCAAAGTTTTGAAACGTCGATGTTCTAATATAGACCTATATATATATATATATATATATATATATATATATATATATATATATATATATATATATATACATATATATATATATATATATATATATATATATATATATATATATATATGGGTTCCCTTCAGAATATTGAAATCCAGAAACCTCAAAATTCATATGGTCGAGACCATATGATCGAAGTTTCAGAATTTTGAAATTCTGAACAGATCTACTTACAGCGTGGAACGGGAGATTTCCCTTTTCCTCGCTGTAGTGCGATCTTGGAGTTGGTATATTTAGGTAGTGGGGTGTGGGGGGTGCATGGGGGCTTGACCCCCCCCCTGCAGAAACATTTAAATTGTTTTTTTTTTGGCTTTGTTTCGGAATTTTGATATTCCGAAACATCGATCATATGGTCTTGATCATATGACATTCGATATTTCGGAATTTCACGATTTGCTATTTGCTGTTTGTGAATCCATATCTATCTATAGATATATATATATATATATATATATATATATATATATATATATATATATATGTCTGTGTGTGTATCTAAAATCTACATCTAGGTAGTTTTTTCTCCTTTGTCAGCTTTGCAATGATCAAAATATTTTATCTGTAGTTGCAGAAAACAATTTAATAAATTCTTACTGTGAACTTTTAATTCACAGAAACAATCTAACACAAAAACACTAATTCTTTCAGTCCCACATTTTAGGCTTTTCATGCTTTATTGATGCCAGCAAGTGTCTATAATGTTTGTTTTAGGCACTTATCAGCAGAAAGAAAAGCAATTTTAGGATATAATTCAGGAAATTGGGTACATATTTATTGCTCTCAGTGACTACATTTGCAAGCATATCATTCTGTTCCAGTACTCTAGAGATGATGCTATTGCCCAAACAAATGTTGCTTCCAGCAAAAAGTAAAAAAAGCAGCTCACTTACTCTAGTTGGCTGATGACAAAACTACATCAGAAAACATTAAAATCAAGTAGAAGTCTAGTTCATGTAGTATCAGAGCAGATTACACAGGTTGATGTGGGCTGGTGTGGACAATTCTACACTTACTTCCATTTCTAAAAGCACATTCTAATGCAGTCGGGGTCATTAAAATTTTAAAATCATATCACCTGCAGTACCTATCTATCTATCTATCTATCTATCTATCTATCTATCTATCTATCTATCTTTCTATTTATTGCATAAAAAAATGTCTTTTCTTCTCTTTTTCTCTTTCTTTGTTCAAGTCATGTTTAGATGATCATATGCAATACTATTAAAATCGTAAGCTAGGTCATGCCAGTGAACATACTGCGAATCCAAAAAGGCAAACAAACTGTCGAAACACAAAACATCATGCCCACGCATTTCTTTAAATGGCTAGCAAAGTTTTTGTTGTCTTATGTGTGGTAATAATTTATGGTGATGGTAGTTGCTGAACTATGGATGGGAGTGTAGTTTGGCTGACAAAGTGATGGTGTTTTTGACATGGTTCCGTTTTTGGAACGGAAACTGATTAGGTATTATTTTTATCACAATAGCATAAACTCAATGTGATTTTACTGTGAAGAGTCATTTATAGTTCTATTTTTTATTATTTTTATTTTTTATTTGCATATTGCATAGTATAATAACATCCATTAAAAGTTTGTAAATAAAAGAGTTGTGAATTTAGTACAAATGACGGGGCTATTAAGAGCAGTATTTTTAAACAATAAAAATGGGGTAATAGTGTGGATTTGTTTTTAAACAACGGTTTTTAGTGTTTTCAATATTTAAACAAATTGTTAAGGTATTTATTTTAATTGAAATGGCAGTTTGTTAATTGACTAATTGACACCCTATTTAATGGGGAAGCTGTAACAAGTGGATGTTTCATTTTTGTCTGAAGAAGGAGAGATACCAATCTCTCCGAAAGTGCTTGTGTGTAATAAAAGTTCTAACGTTACAGTTTCGAATAACTGTTGCTTCATTTGCATTGGGACATCGTATTTGGTATACAATAACATAAGATTCGTGTACGTGCTTGGTGAAACGCTATCCCTTGGTTCTTTTCATGCCAGTGAACATGAGAGATAGGATTTCCATGTTACCTTCAGTCTTCTCCTACAAGGCTTTTATAGCCTTCTTAACCTTATTAAAAATATTTGCAAATATCCAGAAATAGTTTATCCATTTCTAATTCATGGTGGAAATTCAATAAACCTTACATGATCATTTTTATCATGTGCATGTCCCGGCACAATGTTTACATGGATGCAGAAAGTTTTTGATTTAGTAAGTTCCGTATAGTGGCACATAATCATGCACTGTCATGCACAAATATGGAAACTTTCATGGAATGCAAAAGTCAATATAAGTCGCTGAAAGTTACACTAATAAACCTAATCAACAGGACTGAGTGATCCAGTAAGCTGTAATTTATCTATTTATTTATTTATTTATTTATTTGACATTTGTTTATCGGGATAATCTGACTGGTCAAAAATAACCCATTTCCTGCAGAGGCCCGGGGAGAAAAGCTCCAAATTACAGAGATATACAAACTTTGAACAAATAACAAAAATATACAGATATATGGGATTACAAGATTTACAAGACTGGAATACAGATTTACAAATAAAGTAAAAATTATACAAATAAAGAAAATGTTAAAAGTTATAAAGTAACATGATAAATGCAATAGCCCCAAAATATTAAGCACAATGTTGTGAGTGTTTGACTAGTCAAGATAACCAATAAATACAAGTAAAAAGACAGAGATTGAGGAAGTTTATAACGTGATACATTTGATATGATCTAGTCTGGAGAAAAAGGTTAGCCTGATTTGTCACAATGGCACAGCCAGGAGATAATCATGTGTTGTTTCCGCATGGATTTAAAGGCAAGTAGGTTAGAAGTAGCTGTTACAGCTAGTGGAAGAGTATTCCAAGCTTTTGCAATGTAGAAGGAGTAGAGGCTTAGTCCAGTTGACTTAGAGGGTTTGGATATAGTGAGAAGATTTTTATCTGTGGACCTAAGTGATCTGTTTGGTTTGTATGGCTTGATGATGACACCATGTAGACTCCTGTATGTGTTGGTAGTGTACATGGAATATTTCTGAGTACAGGAGTCTACATGGAAACAAGGACATGTAAAATCCTGAAATATTGACAGAATTGACTTTAACAGGTAATGCCGCACATATTATGGCTTAAATAGACAATGTGGATGCTAGAAAAACAGTATCCCTAAACAAATTCCATTTTAACTGCCATGACAGAAATGCACCTTTGGTCCCCCACCCCCAAATGAAGAATAAACTTGTATATAATGCAGGCTACTAAAATGTTTAAAACTGAAGATTTGGATTGTTTAATGAAACAGAGTATTATAATGTACTGTAAGCATAATAATGTGTTATGTATCACTTATATAGGCAAAGTAATACTTGCCTTGTGTTTACAGCATTGTACTCCCATGCAGGTGCCCTGCTTACACAACTACTAATCATGTAAATTCCAGGTTGCCAGCATGATCATTATGCAAATGCGCCCAAACTCAGTAGAGTTGTTGAATTACATTAAACAGTAACCCTGCAGGAATGTTCACTTCGTGTAGGCACCTGCATGGTGTTTTTCTTTCCAATGGATGTCAACAGGAGGATTGTCAGCTTCCTTTTTTTTTTTTAACATATTTGCCCATTGGTGTGCTTAGTGCACCTACGGGAAATGGAGCAATAAACGTCTTGTTATATTTCTATTCCTGTAGCAGCACCTGTATATGTAGGGCTACAGTCTCAATGTTCCTGGGTTTGAATATAGGATGTCAAAGCTTATCTGTATGTTTTATACATGATGTTTGTGTGATATTAAGCAATCTGAGATAAAAATATGAATTTTGCTTATGTTTATCTTATTTATGCGACGGAGTGTGGAGCTGGGTGAAGGTGCGCATAGCGCACTACTGAGCACTCAGCAGGTGTGTGAAATTCATGCTTATTACAGCCTAGGCAGGTGAACTGCATGTTATTTAGCCAATCCCACACAATGTACCTATTCAACAAGTGTATAAAATATCCATGTACCCTAAGTTCTTATTTTCCCTCAATACTTCAATACCATTGGAGTAGAGACTTGGAAATTTTAACTGAGATAATGCTAGGGAGTGCTGCTGCAGTTCTTCATCTCTATGTGCTAGAGGCTGAAGTCAATGCTGCTGGTGCTGCTGACAATAGGCCTAGGCTGAGAAAGAGAAAAGTGTTCAGGCCTAGAGTAACTTTCCAGGTGCTACATAAGCTGGAGAGTATAGAGTGCTACAAGGTGGACAAGGACACATTACAAGAACTCTGTGAGCTCTGCCACCATTAAATCAGAGCCAGAGCCAAGCAAGGGGAACCCATCACAGTGGAAAGTATGATATGTATAGCCCTTAGAATATTAGCTACAGGTACTTTTCAAAGACCAACAGGGGACATGAGGGGTGTGTCACAGGCATCAGCCTCCAGGATCCTTCATCAATTTCTGGATGCTATGCTCATACATGCCAGTAAACACATATATTTCCCCCTTCTGCTGAGGAAAGGGCCAGCAATATGCAACATTTCTATTGTATAGCACACTACCCTGGAGTACTGGGTGCCATAGATTACGCTCATGTACACATCAAGGCACCACCTGGTGAACAGGGTAGAATCTAAATTAACCGGAAGGGATACCACTCTACCAACTGCCAAGTTTTGTGCAATGCCCAGGAGATTATCCTGAATATGTGTGCTGGCAACTCTTGCAGTTATCATGACTCCCATATCTGGCACATCACAGCTTTACCAGATGTTTGCTAGGGGGAACATCCCACAGGGCCATTTATTAGAGGATGCTAGCTACACCCTCAAACAGTGGATGATGACACTCATCAGAAGTGCACACACACCCACTGAAGAATGCCATAATGAGGCACACACTCAAACTAGAAACATCATAGAAGATGTGTTTGGGCTGCTGAAGTCACAATTCCAGTGTCTAGATATATCCAGTGGAGCCCTGCAGTATAATCCATGCACATGTACACAAATATTTACAGTAGTGCTATGCTCCACAATCTGATCCTGTAGAACCAGCTGCAGCTGGGTCAGCAAGGGGAAGGGCCACACATCCCCCACCAGCGCCTAGGTCACCACAGCCACAGTCAGAGGAGGACTGAGGAGGAACCACCAACTGCTATCCCTTTAGGCAGACATAGGCATGCTCAGTATGCTGTTGCTTTGGCTAAGAGACAACGCATAGCACATTCACTGGCCACCTAGGGACCTAATCCCTTTCTCATACTTACATACATATATTAAAATGGATACCAGGCAACTCACACAACCTTCACCTTTCCATGTATTGGCTGTATTCTGCTTGCATCAGACACAGTTGGCCCTGAGCTAAAGGTGTGTCAACTGCTACATTTGCAAGGTAAGTCCTGAATCTAGACTGCATTCTTGAAGATTATTATGACATGTCCTTGTATCTCTTAACTTGGTACAGTAAGCAAGTAAATAGTCGTGGACTTGTACAAAAATTGCATTACCACAGGACTACAGACTCTTATTTTACTTAATATTTGTCCATTTGTAGTTAGTAGGCCTCAGGCATGAAACATTCACACAGTCATACCTCTGCAGAACACTGATAAATCATTCAAGAGAGAAGTTAGAAAGTAAGGGTACACATTGCAGTTTCTGACTTCAGACTTGTTTGTGTCATAACAATAAGTGTGATCTGTTTCCCCAACCCCAAGAAAGAAGTCTACCCTTGTACCTGCCATAAGAGTAACTCAGCTATGCTACCCCCAAACCCATGGTATATGCATATTTATACCACAGTTAATATCCTCTCATATTTTATGCAGAATTTTATAGATCTCCTTTTACATTGCAGATGTTAGGTAGCTGATGAATCACCAACAAACACAGACCTGTTAGACAGAGAGATATATATTTTAACCACAATTATGACAGGTTGTGTGACTACTAACTGTGCTATGTCCAAACATAATACAGAGAATTACTTGTACAATATACAGTCCACGGTTTTACAGCAGTGTACATTCTTATGCAGCTGGTTGTGTGATGAATGACCCCGATTCTGTGTTGGGAAGTTGCTTCTGTGGCAAAGAGGACTAAGGCAATCATCATCTTTATTGAAGTTGTATTTGTGCAAGGGTTCTAATCCCGACATAAGTAGAAATTTTGGATGTGTACTATCAATTGGTAGTGTGTTTTTACATACTTTGATACGTCCCATACTTTTAATATTTATCCTCTTTGCCTTGTTTTAATTCAACATTTGCATGATGCACCGTGTCTAGAAAACATTTTTAAGAAGGCTTATCTAGTTTGTGCAAAGTGCAGCATCGCAGAAACAGGAAAAAAACAGATACAATTCATGTCAGACTGCCAACAACAGAAAGCGGATGCATTCAGTTATTGCTCTAGTCACTGGTAAATCCCAGCCTGGAGTAGAGATAGTAGTGTGCTATAATAGCAGGTATGTGTTACATAAGAGTAAGTCTCAGATGTTAGCAATGCTGTGCGCATTCACTAACTACTTACCTATGTGCAAACAGGTAAAGAGGCAAACACGCATGAGTGTAAAGTTAGTTAACCATAGCACACATCTGATGCTTCTTGCACTATTACATTATATATAAATATATAGATATATACATAGATATGATATGTTCTTATTCCTCTGTATTTCTCATTTCCTTTGTCTGACCTAAAACTACATGTGGTAACATTGCAAACTGAGGGCCCAATATAACTATATGTACATATATTTATGGACCATTCATTTGTTTCTCCACCACCAGCCATACCACCAATCAGTACAACACTGGGATCTCCTTAATTTTGCAACACATATATCAATTACAATACAAAGTGTAATATATAATGTTATGTGCTCCCTCATCAACAGGGCCATTTGGTGGTGCTCACAAGCTTGCTCTGCCAAACTCAAACAGCCAAATATACTCAATAAGGGTACTGGTGTTGTTACACAGCTAGACTTCTATTAGTATACTTCTGGTAGGCTACTAGCATCAGATGACACTAAAAAGTGATGTGCCTATGCAGTCCTCCCAAGCTGTTGTTCCCCATATGGCTTGCTCATGTCATCTACTATAAGTTCACCTTCAGTCTTAGATACATCAGACTTGTGCCATGGCACTTGTATTAAGTGCTGCGTTCTGTAGTCTGTGAACTTAGGTAGGGGGGTTGGTACTCACTGCAGTAGCCTGTGGCTTTGCAGTGTTTTGGTGCTTGCACAAACATCCATTTTAAGCAGGCCTCCAACCTCTTGTCCACCACATGGTCTGCTGATGTCATCTCCTACAAGTTCACCTGCAGTTTATATAAAACAGATAAGTAGGGGTGCTGTTGTTACTGCAGTCAACTAGAGGGGGAGGTAGTGTTTGTGTCTGAGCTGTTACTGGACATTACACAAAGAGTGTTCTATCACAGCCTGTGGAATACTGTTCTGTGCATATTCATCCTGCCATCACTTTTATACACTGTTAAGAAGTAAAAGCCCTGCAGTATCTATAGTTGCTGCTTTTACTATGTAAGAAAAAGTATAGTTCATTTTTATTGTGTTGTTATGATTAATTGTTTGAAAAAAGTGTGCTCCTTTTGACTCTGTTGCCTATGCAATGTCATTAACAAGCAAATTGTCAATTACTGCTTTTATTCTATTAAAGTTGTGTTGCCCACAGTATACAATGGATTCACACTGTATGAATCCATTTCATTTCACCTACTGATAAGTAAACATCATGACACATGATTTGTGAGAAAACATCTCTGTACCCTTGTGCTTGGAGTGTACACTAGGACTATACATTTTAAGTTAACTGTTTCTGGTCACATTTTGAGCTTTAACAAAGTGTCATTGTCATAGCTGCTCTGCTCTTGTTTGCATGCAAGAGAGCTTAACTCTTTGCAGTTATATATGCAGAAAAAAATATATATTTTCCCATACAATCGGCCAATGCTATCTAGCAGAGCAGATCTTCGACAGCTCATCATAGCTGGAGAAATATCAGTTAAACATGCATTAATGTCACATCTTATCTCTCCAAAACAGAAATATAGATCCCACTTTGGATAGACCTCCAACTGTGCACCCCATATGTTAGTCTCCCCAAAATAGCACCATATCATGTAAATCCATCCCTTTCTCATTCTCTATGCAGATACTAGGATCACACCTCACATAATAAGCTGTCAGTGTCCCTCTCTTTCATCTGCTAGCCTAGTTGATATGACTTTATTGGTTCAGTGTAAATAATGTCACAGGTCTGTGCTACAACATCAGTAAAGTACCATTATGGTCAGAGGTAATCTCCAGCAACCTACAGAAACAGCAGAGACATCTAAAACACAAGCATGGTACACCTAACAGTAAACCCAAAGCACACAATACATACAAGAAAAGGAGCACAAGTGTCTCACCCAGGAAGTGTGTAAGGCAATAGTTACCTATTGCAAAGATTGTCCTTACAGTTTATTGTACAGTGAGCCATACACCTACTCCACTCTCTAGCTTAAACAATGAGAAATGTAGAGTCAGCTGTGTCACAAGTACTTGTCACATCACACATGCAATCAGGTCTATCCACAACAAGTCCCACTAATAATCCATCATAGTTGGTGTTGGTATGCACAACTTGAGATGTATCTCTAGGAAATATATGGAGACAGACATGACTGAGCTGTCTAAATATGTGCCCCAGACATGTATGTTCCTATGATTGACCATTATTATATGCTTACTTCAGAAGAGACAACAATATAAAGAGCAAATGATCTTCTGAACTTGGTTATGTGTCTGTTGTCATTCTAAGGGGCTCAAATTTGTGCCAGTGTGGGATGACATTGTGGATAAACCATGCTGCTTTGAAAGACATGGACTTCACCTGGCACCTCTAGGCTTTTGTTTGCTGGCTAAGGCATGTGCCTCCACTGCAATGCCTTTATTAGGTAATGTCTCAAAAGCAGAAGTTACTATGTGGAAATATATAACTCCAAAAAAAGTAAGGGTCATGCTGATAAACTGTAGGAAATAACATCAGAAATTGCACTCTTTGTCAGTGTTTGTCCCACTGAAAGTGGTGGACATCTGTGCAGTCACAGAAACCTAATGCAAGGCTGCAGTAAGTAGCCTGGCATTGCAAGGCTATAATGCCTTCCACATATTTTGACTGCAATGTAAAGTTGTGGAAAACACTTGAGGTTGATTATCTCACCTCATTGAGGATAATGTCTCATCTACAGGGGTTGAAAACATAAGTCTATTTAGTTACTGTAACTCCAATTTACTGTGCCTAAGAACCCCTAAATGTTATCACCAGTTATATGTCCCCTTCCATGAACAAGAAAGGCCATGCTGCCTGTTTTTAAGTACTGGTAACAAATAAAGTTGAACACAACAACCTGTTCAGGGATGATTGCAACTACAACAGCATTGATTGTGAAACTAATTTGAGGCCAAACTTACTTGCACAACAATTCCTGGACTTTGATAACTCATATGCCATAGAACTAATACTGCAACACCCCACAAGTGTTTGTAATATTCTACATCTAGTCCTCACAAATAGCACTGACCAATGCGATCCCTCCTGTGTAGGTTACAGCTATAGTTAGGTATACCGTGATGCCCTATATAAATGTCTACCCAAATGTATAGACATAGACGTATCTAATAGGATCAAAGAAAGATCCTTAAGAAAATCATAACCTTGCTGATGGATGTCTGACATTACTTCATTATACAGTAAATGAATAAAGCTGATGTCTACAGAAACAAAAGTTTAAATCCAAACTGGAAGACTAACATCCACAGCCTAAACAAGACAAAATTATCTTGTAAAATCCTTACACAGCAGCTATGGGAAATATGTAAAAACCATTGCCAAGGATAACCATAAGACTTTCCTCTGTTACATCTGCAATATCAAAAGTATAACTCAGATGTGTGCTGAATTAATTATGGATGGTATTGCACACATTGAACCAGTGGAAATTGAAAACCAGCTAGCAGACATGCTTGGCTAACAATTATCCCTCCACCCACCCACAAGCTTACCACAACACGTCTTTAACTTCACCTCCAACCTCCTTCTTCAAAGAGCAAGTAATCACTGCTCTCAACAATAGTAGGAACACAGCCTTCATGGGACCAGATGGCATTCTGGCATGTGTTCCTAATGTTCTTAACCAACAAACTACTGTACTAGGTACCCTATGCAATCACAGTCTGAGAATTGCCTTTATCCACACAGATTTGAAATCAATGAACTATTTCCCTCAACACATGGGTGGACCAGCAACATACACATGTACTTATTGTCCCTAAGTTTCACAAGCCTCAACTGTAAAACAATGAAATGGATTTTCATGGATGTCAGATACAAGAACAGAGTTGACATCCAAACATTACATCTGTTCCAGCATGGTTTTCTCAAGGGAAGGTTGTGCATGTTAAAACTGTTGGTATTCAATAATGTGACCACAGACATAGCATGTGTGCATGCATTGATTTTGTCTTTCTTGACTAGGAAATAATTTCCACACAATCCCACATACTTGCATCAGTGAGAAGCTAAACCAGATGAATATCAACTGCTTTGTTGTCTGGAGGGTTGGAAACTAGCTCACAGACAGATAACATTCATTCAAAGTGGGACAGTACACCTTTAGCAGCAGAAACAACACCCATGGATTACCATAAGTGTCACTGCTGTGTCCAAGTTCACCATGTACGTCTCAGAAGTTCAGACCAAAATAGTGTGTCTTTGGCTAGTCAAGTTTGTGGTTGAAGGACACTTAGGTTCTATCATTGTATACTGTACCAATGTGAGTGCTGTTGAAAAGGGGCTTACAAAGACAAATAAATGATGATAGCTCTGTGCTGTTAAATGACCATCATATAAATGCATCATCATTTCCTTTGTTATTAACAATGTTCCAGCTTATTATGACATAACTCTGAATATCTTAATGAACAATTATGTATTGATAGACGAGGGAACACAAGTAGTCTGCAACATGTGTCTACTGTGATGAGGAAGGTTTTCTACATATTGCATCAGATTAGCAAAGCCAATGCAGCAGTATCAAATTGAGTTCTAATTCCCCTGTAGTCATCCCTCCTCAGGCTTACTCCTGAATATAATGCTCCCTTTGCTATATAGTATAACAGACACCTGTAGAAAATTGACAGACCTCATTGATTTAGAAGTAATATATATTAGGCTGTCAAACATGTGCCTAATATGGACAGACTGATGTAGCTGTCACTGTACTCAGTATGATATAGACTGCTTTGAGTTGACTTCATACATGCATTACAGTGGTATCTCTGACCTAATTGTGATGGAAATTATACTCCTACATATATCATTTGGGACTACCGACAGCTGCTCAAGGGCCATCAGTGTAGACTGATATATATATATATATATATATATATATATATATATATATATATATATATATATATATATATATACATGGGTCCCATTTGTATACAAAAAAGCTCAGTTTAGCGAACATTAGAACAATGAACCAGTTCTGCCAAAATGTCACTTTGTTGTAAACTCACTTCAGCAAAGCACACATCACCGAAAACAAATCTAAAAGCAAATAAATGCAAAACCACTCATTCTACAATACTTTTGCAGGGGAGCAAGTCCCCCTACCCCCCGCACATCCCTTCAAATTATATATACCATCTCCGAGATTGCACTACAGTGTTAACATAAGTTTACCTACAAAACACAACACTGCAAGACCATGGCATACTGACCTGCTTACCAGCTTAACTACTTCACTGAAAAGTCACTCAAACAACTGAAACTTCAGCAAAATGACATTTCAGCAGAACGGGTTCATTATTCTGATGTTCACTAAACTGAGCTTTCGACCATACAAATAGGAATATATATATATATATATATATATATATATATATATATATATATATATATATATATATATATATATATCTGGGTCCCCTTCACATGATCAACTTTTCAGAAAGTCGACTTTCATATGGCTGAGACCATATGATTGACTTTCGAAAAGCCGACCATGGGGAACCGCTATCTCCATACAGTGCAGAATGGGAAAATTTCCTCTTCCGCACTGTAGTGCATTCTTGGAGTTGGTATATTTAAGTTCTGGGGGGTGTGGGGGTGCAGCCCCCCATGAGGGGTGCAGGGGGGCTAGCCCCCCCCGCTAACAGTTGAAATGTAAGTGTTTGGTGTGTGTTATGTGTTTATTTTACATGGTCAGCTTTTTAAAAGTCGATTATATGGTCTCAGTCATATGAAAGTTGACTTTCTGAAGAGTTGACCATGTAAAGTAGATCTATATATATATATATATATATAAATCCCAAAAGAAAACGGTGCACGCAAACGTACTGAATAGGTGCATGAAGTATAAAACACAAATGCCCAACAAATCTCCAGCACTCTATAACAAAATAAAGATAAACAGCCGCTGTAAAGAGAAGTTTATTCAGGCACAGCCTGCATCAAGTACCACAGACCGGTGACCTGTTTCACCTAAAGCATCATCACTGTGTAATTTGAAAGGCAGAAACCCAGATTTAAATACAAAAGCATACAACAACAAGCACCATTTAGACCTGGTTTAAAAAGGGCCCCCAGATTAACAATCCAGCGACGTTCCTTATCAGTCAATATTTTATGTTTAAGTAAAATATTATCATCTTGCATAATTATCCTGTTAATCTGGTGGCCTTTTTAAACCAGGTCTAAATGACCAGTGGTAGAAATAAGATAAGCAATAAACGGGGTTGGCAGAGGTTTGGATTATTTTTATATACATCTTTCAGTTAAATTTGTAGTTGTTACATTTATAATAGAATACAAAATATGTTAATAGACACCTATCTTATTTGTTATAATTGTTATAGAGGTTTCTACAGTAAAGTGATATAATGGAGAAGTGTGGGTAGTCCAGAATAGGCTTAACACACTATTAAAAAAACAAACCCGCGGATTCACGAAACCTCCGTGTAAGACTTAATATGTCTTACTCGGAGGCTGCAGTTGAACGGTATGACATCAGCGTGCCATGAATATTCATGAGGGCACGCTGACTCAACTGTAACTCTTACATGGACTGAGTAGGAAAGCAGGGGGTGTGTCCAACTGCTGAGCAGTCTAAATGTCCTCGCCCCTGCAAGGTTTTAAAAAGCATAATGTCAACACACAAGAGCGAGTTCGCTCAAATGTACTTGCACCCAACACCACACTCCCTGACACTGCAAACCCCCATCACACTTATATAAAGTAAATAATTATTTTTTGTTTTTTAAATCCACGATATAGCTGCCCGCATTTGCACGTGTGTGCGCCGGTGTGCCCATTGCTTAGCTGTAGTTAGCAATTCTGGCATGGAACAGCATAAGAAAGAATGGTTATGCAAATCATGCCAAATTGCAATAGTGTAATGGTAGAGCATATGCACTAAGAGGAAGCATTCACGGTTCGAGTCCCACCACTCTCCATTGTATTTATGTTGTAAATCAGTATATGAAATAATACCAGACATATATGATTAAAATATTAGTAAAAGCAGTGAAATAGCCAATGTATCAGTGAACAAAATATATATTTTTAAAGGATCCAGATATATAATAGCCTGCCATTAAGCAGCGTTTTACCCAGCTAAACAGAGGTGCCCAAAGTTTAAAAGCGCTTTACCCAGCACAATACAGATGCCCATAGCTTAATAGCACTTTACCCAGTGCAATAGAGTTGGCCAAAGTTTAAATGTGCTTTACCCAGTGCAATGTGTTTGCGCGGACGTGCGCATCGCACCAACCAGGGCACCATAGGGCACCGGGGAGCAACGTAGAGCTAAGTTGCTTAAACACAGCCACACCCCCTAGCCTGTCTAGACAGTATTAAAATAAAAGAATGACAAGGTTCGAACCCAGGACCCTGTGCATCATAATCAAAGTACAGAACCACTAAGTCATGACAGCTTAGATGAAACAGCTACTATTAGCATACATATACTTAGAAATGGTAGATTAACCATTACTAAGCATGTCTGCAGTCAGCCTAGAATTCTCAAAAATGGCCAATCACAAAAAAGTGCGGGAAATGTGGCATATTTAAACCCCATAGGCGGGAATACTCACCATAACTGATTGTAGCTCACATTTGCAGTCAGAATGGCAGGTGCAGGAGAGGGTTCACGCTTCCGAGCGCAGTGTTGGGGCATCGAGGAGTCGAAATACATGGTTTGGCTCCTTGTCCACTGTCATGAGTCCAGACTCCTGCAGGACCAGTTCCAAGGGACGGAGTACAAGGCTGAGGCTTGGAACCGGTTAGCTCATGACCTCACCAGTGCCACAGGCTTTCCTCACACCGGTGAGCAGGTCCATCACCATCATGCGGACCTGAAGAGACGAAAGGAGGACCACCTGAACCAATGGATTCAGGAGGCCCGTGGGATGCAGGATGCCCCACGATTGAGTAAGTAGCCATAGAATGCAGTATGTAAGAATTGATAATTGATTCTGTATAACGGATAGGTATGTCTCAATATCCCTTCATTTACTTTACAGCTGCAGGTGACCATGCTGCGAATCAGCAAGCCTATGCTGATAGGCTGCAAAAGCTGCGCCACCAGGCAGGTTAGTGAAAATTCTGCATGTTTTGTTATATAAAATAGGGGAGAGAGCATGAAATAAGGTGTTGTAGTACAATCATACAGCCATAAAATGGCCTGAATAAGTCCTCTGCATGTCCTGTCATACGAAATAGTCATAGTGCCAGAAAAAGAGCGTAGTAACCCATTAAGAAAGGTAACATATGTCTGGAATAAAATCTCTGCAGGTACTGTCATATAATATATGTGACTGAGCCTGCAAAAATGTGCTTTGAACCATTAATAAAGGTATAATATGTCTTGAATATGTCTTCCATATGCACTGTTATAACAAATAAAGGAGTGAGCCTGTGGAAAAGTGTGTAATGTCAGTAATAAAGGTTTAAAACCCGGAATGTGTGTGTGTGTCACTTAGTTTGAAATGTTGTTGTACCCTTGCAGTATACAAATAGTACTGTTTTAGAAAGTGCTGGCAACCCAGAGTTCTGCAGTCCCATCTACAGTGGGTGATGGAAGTGCTAGTAGCTGTGAAGCATATATACAGCCCTCAATAGTCAGTTACTGGCTGGCATGCATAAGTAAATCTGGCACATGAGTAGCATGCTAATATGTTCCCCAGAAATGTGAGTGGGCTTCAATAAATGCAGGGTTCTGTACAAATTGAAGTGAAAATGTCATGTGAAAACATCCAGATATGTAGATAAAGAAATATAAATGCAACCATGAAATATGTAGCAGTAACATCTGCATCTTGGACAGTTAGTATGTCAGATATAGGTCAAGTATATATTGAACTAGCCAAACCCATTACACAACCTAATGCATGGTGGCAAGTGTAATAATACATGTAGGGAATATACACTTGCAGTCACTAGGAATGTAGTGTATAGTAAAAGTGATTATAAAATGTTAACTGAGGTTTTTTCTACACCCTACTGTTTGTGTATAAACCATGCAATTCCACACCTCAATGGGTATGTGTAATCTTAAATATTTGTTGGGACATATGTCCTATTGTTTTATAAATATTTGAATTCATGTTGATGCATGTGCCCTGTTCAAACACCACGTTCATGGTGGCCTGTTGCTACCAAACATCCCTGCATGCTGTTGGAATATCCATTGTCATTCAATATATGCATGTGTTATGCTTGCTGTTCAACTGTTGGAACCTTGGTGTGTTGGGTTAATGGGAATATTACTGCATGCTGTTACAACTAATCTGGAATGCTGTTGTTTATGTTGTAATTAAACACACCTAATCACAGAACATATGGGAAGGCCGGTCCCAGCGGACCCACCTGTCCCTCCTCAGTTGGCGAGTGCACCTGGCACCAGCAGCTCCGGTGCCCAGCCCGGGCTCCCCTCCTCCATTGGTTCTGTGCCACCTTCGGGTGGAAGTGCTACATGGGATGGGGGTCGCCCCCCCATGCAAGTGTGGGTGGAGAAGGGCCACCTGTCACCCTTCGAAGGGTCTGGGCTGTGGTGAGTAGGGAGATCCAGCGTTCAGTCGCTGATCCCCTACGCCAGCTTGAGGCAAGAGTGGCGCGTCTCTCGGGTGAGCCTGCCCATCCTACTCAGCCCCCAGCACAGCCACCCTCAGGGCTGTGAAGGTGCAGTGGTGACTGCCCATAGGTGGGGATGTCAATTCCACTGTTACCATCTGTGGGCTCATGGGCTTGTGATTTCCAAACAACCTTCCCCATCAATTGTGTTCACCCACCCCATGTGTCAAATTCCACCCCTGTATGGGTCTTGTTTGTTTTGTCTGTTTATCTCCCCAACTTACCTCCCCAAATATACCTACATCCCCTACCTCACATTCCACTCTCGCCTGAAAAAAAATAAATAAAAAAAAAGGGCAATCTGTTCCCACAAAAAAATTACGCCCCATACATAGCTGCACATTTTGCACACATGTCCGCTGGACATGTAAACTGATAATTATAACTGGCAGTACAACATACTCTGTTGTCCTCACCACTCTCTCAGGGGTGGAAGTTTGTAAATTTCACACCAAATTACGAACATATGCACAGCTGTTGCTGGTAAAGAAATGGGCAGCTATGGGCCTTCCCTACACCTTTCCTGCACATCCCAGCTGTTTTCCCTACTGTCTTTCCCTCTTTGTGCCCCCTTTTTCACCACTTTCCTCTCTTCCCATTTTCTTTTCTTTCAAAGAAATTAGCGCGGGGGTTAGCGGGAGTAAGCACTTTTAAGCAGTAGTTAGCAGGGGTGCACGAGTGTGAGCTTGTGTGCGCTTAGCTAAGCATCGCTAAGCATCGTGCAAACCCACGCAAACCTGCTTACAACTGCTTAAAAGTGCCTTAGTCACTCTGTATGACAGGGCCCTTGTATTGCTAAGCAGCAAAATAAAATACACCTATCAGTCTCGAACCCTAGACCTTGGGCTCACCAGTCTGTATGAAGTACCACTTCACCACAGTAGATATACAATAACTTGGTGCTGAAAGAAATATATCATGCCTTACAATGAGTGAATGTAAAGGGAGAATAGGAATGGCATAACACAAATCATGTTCTGTGGCCCTTAACCACAAGTGTTGTGGAATTGCATGCCATGACTGTGAAAAGAGAACCAGCCATGCTAGTAGGGAATAATATTACAGTAGCACCTTACAAACCCCACACAGTATCAGAGCAGGATAAACACTGGCATATTTGAATAGGTCAGAGGCCAGACCTCCCAACTGTGACTGGTTTACAGGGATGTCCCTGATTTGCAAACAAATGTTAGCTGTGCCCCTCAGACTCCCTTTGAAATGTAGTAACAGTGGGCAGAAAGGTGGAGAATCCCACTTAATGATAAATGTCAATAAGTGAGAGTAGACACTGCTTGCACGTCAGAAAAGGTGTAGTAATACATATGCTCAGAATCCCCCAAAGTCGCAACTGCAAAATATCTGAAATATATCACAGGTGTATCCCACTGATATGTACCTTTCCCTGAGGCTGTTCAAATATATACCTGAGAGTATCTGAGGCCTGGAAGAGTCAGAAACACACAGGCATATCAGCCTGTCTGCTGTTACACAGTCTGCGAATAGCTGTAGAATGAATTCCACAAGCATGCCCTTATGTAGGAGTACAACACAGAAATATCAAAGGATGTAGCCATGTACTGCTAGCAACCACCTCTGACAATGCCATTGTTCACGTGCTGAAAAGACTGGTGTGGTGCACAGTCAATGAACACTAGGCTAACCTCTGTCTACCATCTGGATATGTCCACAGGTGGGAGTTACTCAGACAGATTACTAGCCTTTATAGACTTACAGGTACACAGCAACTCTGCATGTTCAGCAAGATAAACATCACACGATAATAAATAATGCACTCTTCAGTTCTGCACCCCTACCCAAAGGTACTATATACCCATGTAGTCAGGCACAACCAAGGGTGTAGGTAGGCATACACA
>NC_056736.1:119315987-119470987 GCF_019279795.1 Protopterus annectens | reverse complement strand
TAATATTGGTAATGAAATGTGCATGTCATAGGTGAGGTGTAAGCCATGTACATGTAACACACCTACGCATAATGCATGCTGTGCATGTTTGCTGTGAGACATCAATCATCTCAGTAAAGTCAGTAGCTGCCTCAATCACATGCAATGCACAGTGCAGCAGACACAATTGTGGCAACACTGTACTACACATTGGATATGCATAGTTGCTACAGCTGTACACAACAGAACATGTTTATCATACGCAGTACACAAAAACATGCTACATTTGGCATTACCACACACCCGCTGTAAGGTTACACTTCAGTATCCCATATGTCATGCAGACACACATGATGTACCTCAAGGGTAGAGGCCTATCATGGGGCTGTGCAACACTCTGCGACACATAACACAGTCATGTTAGGCAATGCTCCCTATTGGGCACCTCACACACCCATGTACAAGGTGGCTGTGTAATTGTAAACGTAGCCATGGCACTGCAGTTCAGGTACAGCATGCTAGGCAGTGGTCTTGCACATATTAGTAGCTGTGAGTGACCACAAGATGCATGTTGATGATGGCACAGGGTACTACACCCCATCCAGTTACAGTGACCACAGTACTACTCATAGCAGTCCTTGCTTTGCACCTCAATGTTGTGTGTGTGCAAACATATGCACCTATACACAATATGCATAGCATGTTGTGTGTGTGCTTACATATGCCAGTATACACAATATGCACAGCAGTCGCCATCCAAACAAAGTGTCACATATATGTCCTGGAATGCTAGTGGGTGTATAGGTCTCTTGACACACATTGGGTATGTGTGGTGTTTAATGTTGCAGTCGTGTAGCATGCCATGCCATGTCTGGCACCAACATATCTGCAATATGTCCCACACTCACCATAACCACTGTACACTGGCCATGTCGAGCATTGGGATTCCTTCACATCAACATGCACCACTCATCCTGTGTGTGTACATAGCATGCATGTGCTACACCCGTGCCCACTATTATCTGCTATGGACACAGACACTGTACTCAGACATGGATATCTATGTGTCACACAGATAACACATGCAGCCATGGCATGTATACTTGTGAGTGATGGTGCACAGGGCATTGCAGAGCTGATAACACCTGCACAGCAATGTTGTGTCCATGTACACATTGTGTTCCAGGGTGTAGCCAATCACTGAACAACTACACAGCTGCATCAAAGCCATCTATACTGCCATTAAATAGGGGCATCTACACTTGCACTACATGGTCTTGTGCAACACATATTCTGCATGCTGACACGTGTGTGGTGACTGTTTACCTTGTGATACTGACACCCACCTTCACCCACTATAGAGTACGTGTTGGATTGCTGGTGTGTGTGTGTGTGTATGTGCTGTAGTGAGGAGTGCATAGTGTTCATGTGTTCATGTGTGCATGTGTGCATGTGTTCATGTGTGCATGTGTTCATGTGTTTATGTGTGCATGTGTTCATGTGTGCATGTGTGCATGTGTGCATGTGTGCATGTGTTCATGTGTGCATGTGTTCATGTGCAGACCGTAAAGTGTGTTTCCTGTCTTCCTCTCACAGGTGCTGAGTTAGGGGTGGCCGAAAGCAGCAGGGAACCTGAAGCCACTGCCACGAATAGTGGTGATGATGGGACGTATTTTGGCACAGGAAGGTTTGACAGGGTCTGTCATTGGTCCGCCAATCGACAGTACACAGCGCTCAACCCCATCTATGCTCACACTCATACTGTCAATACATCCCTCACCACCAATGGCCATAGGTGAGGGACAGCATACAGTTGGCATTGACCAGGAGAGTGTGGTACCCATGGCACTTGCATCCCCTCACAGCAGCCATAGCCTTATTCCTGGAATGGTACCACATAGGCGGAGGTCCAGGGGCTCTCTGGGGAGCACCGCTGGTCGTATTGCCCCTGGCAGGCGTGCCCTCACAGGTCTTACGATGTCCAGTATGTTCTGGGCTGTAATACAGGCTCAGGCACATATGGAACAGTACACCAGACAGGGACTTAGGGCACAGAGGGCACATTACACCGCTATCAATGACAGCATTCGTGACCTTGCCGGTGCCATCCGAACTTACACCGAGGTCATTGATAGACATTGGGGGGAGACATTAGATGCCCTCCACAATATGTGTTCCATGAGCCAGGACCGTGCGGGATGGTTGCGACATCGACGCGGACGCATGCCAGCAACAGCTGGCAGTGGTCGCGGATGGCCCACAGTTCACATCCGCTCCCATAGTGGCAGTACCAGCCCCAGCGATGCTGGGGCTGGCCTGTCCATTGACCGTCCCAGTAGACCATGTGCACGTGGCTCTGGCCAGTCCCAGCAGGGACTTGGGTCCAGTCGTCATACCTCTGCCTTTGATGACAGTACCCAGTCAGGGTTGGTACCCGATACGGTCCATAGCACCCCTGCCAGGCACAGGTACTGTGTCCGTGGCCGGAGACAGTGATCTGTACAGCCTAGCAGGTACAGTCTGTGGCTGTCCCACAAACTACCGTATATGGCAGCCACATGGTGGAGCTGTGTGCATTCAGACACATTCACATTAACCAAACAACTAGGGCTCACATATACACACACACATTACATCAACATTGGCCCATTCTGTACTATTGTCCCTCACACACACACACACACACACACACACACACACACACACACACACACACACACACACACACACACATACATGTCAATTGGATGGGTCAATGTCAGGCTCTGGCAAACAACAAAATGCCCTGTGCACATGATGATACCTGTGTCACTTCCTGTCATCTGTAACACTGACGGAGGAACAGGCTAACATGGTGCTGATGCACAGGGTGACACTATAGCAGTGTAGCAATATTAGCAGGTTGTCAACAGGAAAGTGTAATGACATCCTTGTAGGTATATCTGAGCAGACATTATGCATCAAAGCTCTGATTGTCAATGTAGCATTGTTTACACCACTGTTAGGTCTGAGTATGTATTGTCCACCCATGTGCCACTTGGCTGAAGTGTAATGTGTTGGCAGCATGTGTTAGTGAGTGGACAGTACGTGTGTGATGTGTGCAGTACAGATTAGCAAGTGTACATCTGTGAACATGGTGGGTGCGCACTGTCTGCATGTACGTGCAGAGTGGACACATGGGACAAGTGGCATACCCTCTTGTATACATTGTCAACATCTCATAGTATCTTTCAATGGCCAGTATGCATTCTACTACAGTTATGTACTAACATGAGTAGACATGTGTGTATGACATGGGTTGACACTTTGCTGTGGGTGATACCATTAATATCTGTCAATGATTTGCGGTCTGGTAGTATACACAACCTCAACAGTATGACTATAAGCAATCATTGGATGATGTCCTGACAAATGACACACAGTCGTAGGGAACTCAGTAACAGTTGGATCCTTCCGGTGCTACACTATAACACTAACCAGTGGTAATGACCGCCACCCATTCCTGTGACCACACCTGTTTGGCATATAGCCCCCTTAAGTACATGCAAACACACTAGGGATGTGTCCATCCAAATCTGGAAATGGATGCATTGGCCTACAATGCATTCCCTGGATGGGATGCATATCCTACACAAGTGTATCATACAGACAGATACCTGTTGTCTGATACATGCTATATAGCAGTAAGCCGACTATGGCATAGTCATCCACATGTACTATACATACTATCCTGTCAGTACCACACAGGTGGTAGCCCTCAACATGTATGTTGGGTACCAATGTGTACATACAGCCTCATGTTATGTCATGTGTCCCTTGGTATCCACATATCCATAGGTATTGTGGAGTCCCAAGGTGTATCACATAAAACATTAGAGGCCTGAATGCATATCCACAAGGCAGTTGTACACCCATTATTGGCAATCGTTGTTGTGTATGAACATCTGACATATACCCCAGGCATATACCCTCACTCACACTACTCTTAAGTGACTGTCATGGGTGTGTGTGGCACAGATGACCTTGGACACAGATCACGACAGTGGATGGCCTTGTCACATACATACATATGTGACCTACGATCTGAGAAGCAGCGGCATAACCTGTCAATGGAAACAAATGTATCCATGTAGTATGCAAGCTTCACACCTATGTACTGATTGAGGGGACATGTACACATATATATTTGCCACACAGGTACCTGATGTGTGCAATGCACTTACTGTTGTAATCATAATATGTCATACCATAGTAAAAGCAAAACCCACACTGCATTGACACACAAACAGTCAGTGTTTGGAGGATTCAAACCCCTACCTAACTATGTTATGATATTAGAGAGAGATGAATTAACACGGCGTGCTATTTGCTTTATTGGTTTGTTTGCCTTCTCCGTCTGTATTTGTAGGATGGTGACATCATCAGTCTTTCCAAAGAGGAATGTACCTCTTTTAGTGTGTTTTCCCAGTCTCCAAAAAGGTCACTCCTTTCAAAGACAATTGCATACATACATCCCCCCACACATACAGTCAGCGTTTGCAAGATTCAAACCCCTACCTAACTATGTTATGATTCTAGAGAGAGATGCATTAACACGACGCGCTCTCTGCTTTACTGGGTGTTTTTTCTTCTCCATCTGTATTTGTAGGATGGTGACATCATTAGTCTTTCCAAAGAGGAATGTACCTCTTTTAGTGTGTTTTCCCAGGCTCCAAAAAGGGCACTCCTTTCAAAGACAATTGCACACATACACACACACCCCCCACACACAGTCAGCGTTTGCAAGATTCAAGCCCCTACCTAACTATGTTATGATACTAGAGAGAGATGCATTAACACAGCGCACTATTTGCTTTATTGAGTGGTCTCCCTTCTCCGTCTGTATTTGTAGGATGGTGACATCATCAGTCTTTCCAAAGAGGAATGTACCTCTTTTAGTGTGTTTTCCCAGTCTCCAAAAAGGCACTCCTTTCAAAGACAATCGCACACATACACACACCCCACACACACACAGTCAGCATTTGCAGGATTCAAACCCCTATTTAACTATGTTATGATACTAGAGAGAGATGCATTAACACGGCATGCTATTTGCTTTAGTGGCTGGTTTTTCTTCTCCTGCTGTATTTATAGGATGGTAACATCATCAGACTGGACATGGTAATGTGTGTACACTTTGTTTTATGCCGTTCCAGGAATGGTCCATGTGGGTCATCGGGTGTCAACAGCTTGAACAGGAACTCATAATCCTTACCTTGTGTGATCTATCTGTGGACACATTGACATTCCTTCATATGTCAACACATATTTATGCACAGCTTGTTGGTTTTGTGGGTACTACATGTGTCTGGGATGTTGATAAAGGGTTATTCAAAGTCTATGTGACACATGTGTAGATGTGTTCGGTGATGTATGTCCTGGGTGGCTGCCTTGCAAACAGTCTAGCATGTTTGGGAACCATTATCCGCACATGAACATACCACAGTTAGTAGGGTTGTGTGTATGTCAGCTTCCAATAGCTCTGTTTATGACTTCAGCCATGATGGACTCCATGGCCTTGCAGATCAGACTTCATAGGCGTACTGGACTGTACTTCCCATGGTGTGTTGTGCACCAACACTTGTGTGGAGTGCCATATGTTGCTGTAACACATTCA
The DNA here is from genome assembly GCF_019279795.1 of Protopterus annectens. Lineage (NCBI taxonomy): Eukaryota > Metazoa > Chordata > Ceratodontiformes > Protopteridae > Protopterus > Protopterus annectens. Next base: position 119,465,352 of record NC_056736.1, on the reverse strand, counting down.
ACGGTTCCACATCCTGTGTAGGGGGGGAGGCTCAGCTGACTGTTCAGGTGCAGGATCTGTTTGTTCTGTAGTTTATGCATGACACATATTGGGAATCAATGTATTCCACTTGCTGCCATGCTTTTGGCATTGGGGGTAGCTGTTCATCCATTCTACATGTGATATCTCCTGGTATGATGATATGGACTATCGTCAGTGGGAGGTGGGTCTGTATATATGGGCCTGTCTGTCAGGATGTTGGCATTGTCAGTCAGGTACAGTTGGCCCTGACTCAGGATATATATGGGTGTACATTGCTATATATGACATAGCTGTCGGAGGTGTCATGATTCAGTCTGGACTCCTTCTCAGCTATTCTTTACAGAACACCAACGAACCTGAGCACTAATCCCTGTTATACTCTTTTACACACTTAACATCCTACTGATCCTTTGTGATCTGGCTACAGTGTATGTCATCATAATATCCCGGCATGTCCAGGGGTCGGTTTTGTGTGTACTCTCCAGTCCAGCTGGTGAATATTGTGATGTTGACACAATGTCACATCTGCCTCATGTACACAGACAACCCTCTCCTCCTCCCGACAAACTCAGATATATGTGTGAGATGCACCTATAGAGACATACAGGGTGCTGACCTCTCTCGACCCATGACTGGCACAGTCTATCAGGTGGTGAAGGTAACCACACACACCACATATCAGTCTCACATATCCTCTGGCGACAGCACTCAAACCACATTATCACACATAGACATACTCGGATGCTGTGAATTAACTCTGCCTAAGCAGCAGAGACCTCCACAGCAGGAACACACACAACTGCTACCCCACTACAATACCCACATATCACATAGTTCACAATGTCAGTGTGCCACACAGTCACTGCCCTTTGGGCTAAACAACACACCTAATACACTTGTAATAGGTAACACTTATTGTCAGACACACTGATGTACCACTCACCAGCCCAAACATGGGAATAGTCACTTTGGGCTGTCTGTCGGGTGCCAGGATCTGCCACATAACACATGCAGTCAGGTCACTCCAAAGCAAGTACAGGACTGGCACCATCATTGTCCATGCTGGTGCATAGAACCTCAGACGTTACTCCCTGGACCACATGACATGGTACATGGAGGAACACTCTGATCATGTAGCCCAGGCCAGTATGACCCTGACCTTGTCTAGCATCTTACACCCACCAATTATGATGTCATAGTATACAGACAAACATATCATGTTTAACAGTTGGCTAACAAATTGGTGTCATTCATAGGGGATACAGTGTCTGTCAGCCTGTGGTGACATGCTTGACATGCCACGTAGCTTCACTATGGACAGCTTGCACCTGTCACCCTTGGACCTTCGAATGCTGGCTAAGGCTTTTGCTACCACCATAGTGCATTTGTTGAGCAGGGCTCAAAATACTAACCCACCTCCATAGACATTGCAGGTTAAATGACAGTAAGGGTAATGCTGCTCAACACCAGATGTGTTACCCTCATATTGCGGCCACTCAGGACTCTCCTCAGTATGGAGGATAGTGATATCTGTGCACTAACAGATGCCTAGTTCAGGCTCACATATGCACACCAGCACTACCAGGTTATGTTTCATACCATGCTTTCTGACCACAGGACTTGGAACGGACAACACAACTAGGGGGAGTAGCCATATACATCACATATACACACACCTCCGGGTTAGTAGCACTGCACAAAGCATCACAGACCATACATATACAACTACCATTGTGCAAAACTGCCTTTCAGTTTGTTGCCTGCTACAGACCACCCTCCCATACTCAGGAAACACACTCGGCATTCCTGGGAACAGTGGAGAATATGAAGGTCTCCACAAACACCATTATATTGGGTGACTTCAAATACACAAATATTGACTGGGGTTACTACTCAAGCCCCAACACCCTCGCCCTACAGTCGCTACAATTTGTACATTTATATGCTATGGCACAACCAGTCACCACAGCCACAAGGAGGAATACATATTGGACCTGATCATCACCAACATGGGGACGCTATGTTCCACACCAGCGATATACCCCTCATTGGTAAGGTCAGAACATACATATATGTCACTGGACATACATATACCCTCCACACACCCATCCTGGGTAATCTTGGTGAACTTCTCATGAGCCACTGTCTCACTTCACCAAAGCAAGGTGGTATCCTTCAGAGACCCTGAGACATTGGCAAATACTGCTCCGACTGCTGAATCCTTTACATACACATTCTATGGACACCTACTGGACTGCATGGATTGTGCTATGCTATCCCAAATAACAACAGGACTCACTCCTCCAATGGCAGGGGACCTGTCTGGTAGACCCCAGCCATTAATAAGCTGTACAACGTCAGGAGGAAGCTACTACAAGATAGAGCACAATCCCAGATGGGGAAAGCATCTGTGATATGTACTAGCAGACAGCTACGATCACTCATGAACTTATCTAAGGGCTGCTTATCGCGGACAATTGCACCAGACACGTAGGACTATCACAAGGCCTTCTTTAGTTATGTCAGGAACCTGGGTGGACACTCACTGATATGCTGTGAGTTACTGCATACTAACTAAACTTACCCTGAACCCACTGGCATTGGCAACATCCTGGCAAACAGGTTCAGTGCAGATGTCTCCCCCCCATCCCCCCTAGGGAGCAACTATCCATCCCAACAGAGTGTAACCTCCCTGACATCACACAGTAACAGGTGAGTGCTGCCCTCCCCAAAGCATACATCACAGCATCAATGGGACCAGATGGTGTCCTGGCATGCATGTTACACAAGCTTTATGACAGACGTAACCCTCACATTACATCACTGTGCAATATCAGAGTTACTACAGGATATGTACCCATGGAATGGCGTACAGTGACAGTGGTCCCACTCCACAGAGTTGGTACCACAACGGACCACAGACAACCTACAGACACTGTGTCCTACACATTTCAGCATTGTTGTGGTCAGATCTTGCCTCTTGAACATGTTTGTATTCTTTAGACGGTTAACAGGTCCATCAACATAGGGACAGTTGTCCACACAGCCTACCTGAACCTTGCAAACCCCTTCCACACAATAACCCACTGGGCCATTATGCATAGGCTCACCAGTGTCGATATGGACACATATCTCACATGATGGATTGCTACCTGGATCAGGGATAGCACCCACATGGTCAGAATTGCAGGTGCCATGTCTGACTATACACCAGTTACATGTGGCATCCCACGCGGCTCGGTCCTGGGACCTCTCTTGTTCAGTATATATTTGTCTGATGTACAGGCTACCACAGGGGGAATATGGCTGACCTTGTTTGCACTTGACTGCAAACTGGGTGCCATAATCAACTCTCCAGCTGCCACATGCATACTCAAACAGGGTCTCACAGAGATGGATGACTGGTGCCTGAGCCATGGCCTACAGCTAAATGCCATTAGTTGCATAGTCATCTCCTTTGGGAATAGCAACATGCCCACACATTACCACATAGGTAGTACTCCATTACATATGGTAGGAGTTGTTAGGTGATTGGGGACATGACTTGTTTGTACTGTCACCTTTGACATTCACATTGCCAAAGTAGTTGGACAGACCTTCTATATAAGCCACCTTATCCCATATGGTTTCACATCTAGATCAAGTGAGGTCATTGTGCCCCTATACTCATCACAACCATGCTTGGTTACAATGCCACATTTGGGGTGTACCTTACCCAACACCTGCAGCAACTGTACTGGCCACAGAAGTTCCTCACCAAGCAGATGTAGAGACTCACACAGATGACCTGCACAGTTCTGATGCAATAACTCCAGCTATACTCAGTTGCTTACCACCTACTCAGATATGATGTGTGCCTGTTGTTTACAGAAATACCCAACCCAGACTTACTGGACATGCTCCACCTCAGGATATCCAACTCCCTTGGAGCTACACACTCCAGGGACATATACCTCAGCACAGATGTTAATAGGACATGCTGGAGGGACATATTCTTATCCCAGGGCCTCCAGTCACTCTGGATTGTGATCACAGTTTCACATAGGCAGAGCCACCCACTGACCACCTACAGGGGACATCTTGACGGCTGTATGGGTGATCATATGTTTACCCCTGGGATATCTTCTGTGTCCCTGCTAAACAGAGGCACACTAGCCTAGACGTACATGGGCTATCTTGTGTGACCTACTATTCACTGGCACAGTGTAGTAATCTGACAGGATTGCAAAAGCCAAGCACAGTCTGGCTAGGCTTGTACATGCCCTAGGGCAGATAGCCTAGTATCGACCTCTGAACCTATGCTTATGTTCGGGATGCACAATATTTATTGCTGATACTGTTTGCAGATCTTTATCGTCTTTGCTTTCCCAGTTTCTATGAACAACTTAGGTATCTGCAGAGCATATTTGATTATGACAGGGTTCCACTATATTATATATGTGTCTGTTGTCATGTAACTCTGTGCACAGGGTGGATTGCTGGATAGTGAGAGGTTCCTGGGTTAACACATGCAACTGCCAGATATGTGTGGCCCACTGCTGTACTCAGACATGGCCTAAGTGTGTGAGCATGCCCAGTTCAGGCTTTCCATGTTTTATTGCCTGACATTTGTCTCATTTATTCAAGTGTGTGAGCATGCCCAGTGTGACCTTTCAGTATGTTGGGATCTGAGGTCCACTACATTTGTGGATGTGTGTGAACATGACCAATATTAACATTTATACTGTGTGTGTGTGTTGGAAGTCAAGTTCTGTTCTTACTGCTGGACTCACCTTTGTGTCATAACTCAACAGGGGTTATGCTGTGCCTGCAGGGTTTCCATGAGATACTTTGCATAGACTTATCAACATTCCTGTCATGATTTAGTGGTTCAGTACTTTAACTATAGTGCACAGTATCCTGGGTTTGAGGCCCATCACTGCTTTATATTTTCATACTGAGCAGACCAGACTGCTTAAGGGCCAGTGAGCATGTTGGCTTTTGTTCAGGTATGCCCTACTTAGACCAGGCTTGTCCAACATTGCTGAATATTCACCAACTTTGCTGGACGTTGCCCAATATTACTCAACATTGACCACAGTTGCACTAGTTGGTGTGCGATTCTGTTTGCATATACTACATGGTGGTAAATGCTGTTTAGCACTGCTTTAAATTGCTTAACACATGACAATCATGCCTCAGGTGGTGCTGCAGGGCTGCCTATGTTGGATGCACATACTACACTCCCTGTACATGTTTGAAAGCAGGTAGTGTCAACTTAGGCATCCCTTTTACTATATGTGTGAGTCAGAGAGAGGTATCATTTCCAGAGTTCCTACTGAGCCAGTGTATGTGCTATGCGTTGCCTGTTTGCCAAGGCCAAAGCATACTGGGCACGCCTCCTTCTGCCTACTGGGGCAGGCTCAGGTTGTTCCTCCTCTGAGTCATGCTCTGCCTGTGATGACCTTGGCAATGGTGGGGGGCTGTTTGGCCCAGGCCTATGCTGGTCCTGTTGCAGCTGTTTTCACAGGATCATATTATGTAGCATAGCACATATCATGACAATTTGGGTACATGTAGTTGGTGAGTACTGCAAGGCTCCACCAGATGTGTCCAGGCACCGGAATCGTGACTTGAGCAGCCCAAACACATGCTCGATTACATTTTGTGTTTGTGCGTGTGCCTCATTATGGCGTTCCTGTTCAGGTATGTGTACGTTTCTGATGGGTGTCATCAGCCACAGCTCCAGTGCATAGTCAGCATCCCCATTAGGTGACCATGTGGGATGTCCCCATTGGCAAATGTCTGGTACAGCTGCATCAGATGCCAGATATGGGAATCATGGTAGCTTTCAGGGCAGCCAGCACACACATTCAGTATTATGCCCTGGGCATCACACACAACCTGGCAGTTGATGGAGTGGAAGCCCTTGCCGTTGAAGTAGACCCTACCCCGCTCGCTGGCTGGTGCTTTGATGCATATGTGCGTGCAGTCTATTGTGCCCACTACTTCAGGGTATTCCACTATTTGCTGGAAGAAACGCATATTGCTGGCCAATACCTCATGGGAATTGGAGAAATATACATGATCACCAACATGTGCTGACATGGCATCCAGGAAGTGGTGCAGTACCCTGGATGCTGATGCCTGTGATATCCCCATCATATCACCAGTTGGTCTCTGGAAGGTACCTGTTGCTAATATTCTTAGGCCAACACATACCTTGGTTTCCACTGGGATGGGTTCCCCTCTGTTGGTTCTGTGTGTGAGGTGGGGCCTGCACAGCTCAATGATTTGCTGCAGGAGGTCTCTATCCACTCTATAGTGCTCCACTATCTCCAGCTCATGTAGCCCCTGGTAGGTTACCCTGGGCCTGTGCACTCTTCTCCATTTCCTCACTGTGGGTTGTCCAGCAGCATTTCCATTGTCACCACCCTCAGCATGTTGCATATGTCGCCTTATAGGTTCATAGGTTCATAGGTTGGTACTAGGCTATCAGCCCTAGGGCCTATACAAGCCTAGCCATAACAATTCCCTGGCTATTTCTTCACAGCAATGGCAGCCCCTAACATTTCTTTGTCTCAGTAAAGCTTTTTCAGTTTTCACTTCTATTAGCTTACTGCAGTGTCTCTTGTGAGAAACATTATGGACTGTTGTTTGCAGAGTTTTAAGTGCTAGGCTGGGCTGGGCTAGTCTACTGCCTGTGTAATTGCCTGATTCTGATTGTTTTCACCTGCTAGCTCTGATAGTACTCCCTGGTAGCTTCCTACTATTTGTTGTGCTTCCTATTTCCTTTCAGTTTCCTCGGGGGCAGCGCCACGCACACAAGTGCAAAACGCTCACAGCAGCTCATATGCGAGCACACATGCTTACACGGACTACAACTTGCTTATTCGGGTTACAACGTGTGCACACCAGTGCAAATGCACTTACAACACTTTAAACTGCCTTATACATGCTTACTCTGGCTTAAACGCATGCACTCACGCTTACACGCACGCACACTGTCTTACTCGGGTTTACAGGTGCACACACGCACGCATACCCGCTCAGCAAGAAACGTTGGTGTTATTCATGGCATACACCTTCAATTTCTTGCCTTTACCTAGCCTACCTGTTGACACACCTCTTTCAATGATGTGTAAATGACAGCTGACATATGCCACTCTGCTCCAATGAGCTTCTCTTCTTTCATACATACCCCACTCGTGATGTCACCTATCTTCTACTCTGTTACTCCCCTTATCCTACTCCTACACTCCACTGACTGTGCTCATGTAAACCTGCAATTCACTATCCTAACCCTCCTTTGCATAGGATTGCCTACTAATGCTTGGTTACATCTCTTAGACTGTGCTTCCCCCCTTAGCAACCTCTACTCAGTGGCCATGTTGTCTTCAGCCAGCCATTCCCTTGCATTGTAAATTAACAATTTAAATAAAATCCACATTTGTGGGTTTTAATTTTTAGTATTCTGGGTTTTAGAGCGCAGCCCGTTTGCTCGGTGCTGCGCTACGCTTAAACATCGGAAATCGGAGAAAAAAAATAATTTTTTTTTTTTCATATTGCATCAGGGAACATTGCCATTGGCTGTATATTTGGCCATTGGCATGCTTCCTGCACTGGATGCAACCTTTATTTGGAGCTGTCACAGCTCCATTTTGCTATTTGCAGAATGGTACTCAGTTGTCAACTGAGTACATTTCTGCAGATAACACTGCTCTTACTCGGACAGGTTCGGGTTTCCTGAATTGCAAATCTACCTCATTTGCATGCCTTTCGCCTGCAATTGAGGTAATTTGCATAACCCAGCCCTGTCCGTGTAAGAGCTGTTATAGGAGCTCTCTTACACGCCCCTGCAGGCTGTTCCTGGATCGCTCGTCGGACATGATGGCTGCATGGAGTCTTACTCTACTCTTAGACTCCGTCCAAGCCATCGTGAATCTGGCCCAAAATATGCAATGCTGTAGAAACACTTATTATAATATCTATAAGCATTAAAAATAGGGTGCTAGTGTATTTTTGTATTTATATTTCTACCCATGTTAGTATTTACATGTATTTATTTATATGTGTATGTACTCATGCATATTTTCTTATATACTTATTGGGAATTTATTTGGTTATATAGTGATATGTGTCATATTTTGTATACAGGTCTGTGTATTTCAATGTATACAGCTCTTGCTGGTTTGGTATAAGTTTGTTTTTTTCATGGTATTGTGTATTAAGTCTAATTTGAATAATTTGGATCAGGTTTGGGGGAGGTTGTATATGTTTAGTTATACAATATTTACATGTTTATTTATGTAGGTATTGTAAAGATTGGGGGAATTGTGTTCAACATTAAGTGTCTACACTTTTAAATATCTGCTGCTTGTTGTTGTAAGCTTTTGTATTTAAATCCGGGTTTCTGCCTTTCAAATTACACACTGATGATGCTTTAGGAGAAACTGGACACCGGTCTGTGTTACTTGATGCAGGATGTGCCTGAATAAACTTCTCTTTACAGCAGCTGTTTATCTTTATTTTGTTATAGAGTGCTGGAGATTTGTTGGGCATACACACACATAAATATATATATATATATATATATATATATATATATATATATATATATATATATATAGGTCTACTTTGGTTGAAAACACATTTGGTCAAAATTTAGTTGATTAAGCACACTTGACCACACATTGGGGGGAGTGGGGGGGCATAGCCCTCCACCTATTTTAAATGTTTTAAACCATAGACATGTATATTGACAAGTGCAATGAGCACCTCTTTCCACAAGACAATATAAACTCAAACTATGTGGCGGGGATTACGCCCTGCACACCCACCAATGTGGGGGGTTGTGCCTCCCACACCCCCCCCTTACTTTATATTCTAACTCCAGGATCGCACTACAGTGGGGAAAAGGCCATATATTACTTTCGATGAAATACGTTTCGACCAAATGAGTTTTCAGTGAAGTGAGGTTTCAGTCAAGTGTGCTTCGTGAAGTCAGTTTTGGCCAAATGTGTTTTCGACCAAACAACATACAACTAATGACAAAAAGTTATACTATAGCTCTGCTCAGCTTAACAACAAATCCAATCCTCAAAAATTTTGGTCAACTCTCAACAACATCCTCTATCCTGGAAAGCCCTCTAATCCCTCCCCATACCCTAACTCTTCCTCTCAGGAAACAGCTACCCTCCTGAATAAACACTATATCTCTTCCATCCAAAATCTTGCAACCTCTAAGCCAAACTCTACTTCGGCACCCACCTCTCCAAGTCCCACTAACACAACTTTGTTTTCTTTTGAGCCAGTTCCCATTACTTACATAAAATCTCTACTATTCAAGCTAAAATCTTGCTCTCCTTCCACCGACAATCTATCTCCTACATTCCTCAAACTTGCTGCTGACTTAATTGCCTATCCTGTATCTATACTAATTAATCGATCTATTCTGGAATCAACTGTCCCCACCCTTTGGAAATCCTTCTTCACTATCCCTCTTCATAAAGGTGGAAACTCCACTGACCCCTCAAACTACCGACCCATTGCCATTCTGTCCACCTCTCCAAGATATTAGAAAAATGTATTCACTCACAGCTTCTCAATCACCTCCTCACACACCACTTACTTACCCCTACCCAACATGGATTTCGTCCTCACCACAGCACCACCACTGCCCTCCTCTCCTTCACTCATATCATTGCAGTGGCCCTAGACAACAATAAACTCATTTCCTGTCTCTTCCTAGATCTCTCCAAAGCCTTCGATACTGTCTCTCATCCTCTACTACTATCCAAACTCTCAAATCTCCACCTATCCCCCTCTGCACTTGCCTGGTTTAATAGTTACCTATCTGGCAGGGAACAATCTGTCAAATGACTCTCATCCTCTTCACCTTTCCTTCCCATCTCCACTGGTGTTGCCCAAGGCTCCATCTTGGGACCCCTTTTGTTTAACATCTTCACCAATGATCTTTACACATCATGCAAATAATCCTTCCTTATTCAGTATGCCGACGACTCCACACTTATATCCATCTCAAATAACATTCCTGAACTACACTCCCTGACCCAACAGGCCCTACTATCCACTGAACAATGGCTCTCTCACAACCTATTGATCCTAAATCCCAAAAAGACCAAACTCCTACTTTTCCTTCCCCGTTCTCTTTCTCATCACAAAACCTCCTTTTTTATTACATCTTCTAACAAAACAAATATCCAACCTGACACCCACACAAAACTCCTAGGGGTCATTATCGATGATGAACTCAAGTTCAACCTACACATACTCCAATGTATAAAAAAAAAAAAACAGAAACTAGGTCTGCTATATCGGAACAAAAAATTCCTAACCCCTGAATCTAGACTTACCCTGGGCCAGGCACTCCTCCTCCCCTCCCTCTTATATGCTGCTCCAGTTCTTACCAATATCCAGGGCTCCACTCTAAACAAACTGCAACAGACTTACCATAAAATAGCCAGATTCATTACTAACTCCCCATACAACTCACACCACTGCATTTCTTTAAACTCTCTTCAATGGCTTGAACTTCCCCAGTTTCTGCTATCTTATCAATTTCATATGCTACACTCTATTTTTTATAAACCCTCCTTCTGTCCATCTCTATCTTCCTTAGTCTCCATCTACATCCCATCCCGGACCCTCCATATGTCTAACCAACAATTACTTGATATCTACCACCCAAAAAGGTCAGTAGGCAAACTACTCTACAAACACTCCCTTGCCCATGCTTGGAACAAACTTCCCCTTGACTTACGTTCAATCTCCCACACCTCACACTTTAAAAATGAACTAAAAGCTTATTTTCTCAATTCCAGAACCTGCCCTTGCCATGACCCTACCTAGTCTTCCTTCCCTTTATGTATCCTCAACAGGACCATACTTAGTACCTCATTACACCTCTCTCTCCAATGTGTCTACTATGCATTTTCACAATTTTCTACAAACAAAAAATGTTCATTGTTGACCTATTGAACTATATCAATGTAAAATTGTTCTTTTTAATGCATCTTTAACTTTATGCATGTATCCCAACATATGTGAATCGTTTTGCTATAACTGCTATTATATCAATATTGTTTAAAATTGTACTTGTTTTAAAATGTATTACTGGATCTTTTCTCCTCAGGTCTCCACTGAAAATGGGCCACAAGCCCAGTTGGGCAAACCCGGTTAACAAATGTCAATAAATAAATATATATATATATATATATATATATATATATATATATATATATATATATATATATGTATATATTTATATAAGGCATGCTGGAGAGATAGATACATCTCCCATAGGTTGCCAGTTCTCGGGAATAGAACCATGTCAAGCCAAGCACGTCCATGACACTATTTCATTAAAGCTTTTATGAGTTCATGTGAAGCTGTTAATCTCTGCCCTGCGTTGCCCCTGCTTCTCACCTGGACATAGGTAGTCCTTGCTAGACAAATCATGCCCATACATGATATTTGACATTGAATTTTATATTGTGATTTCCTGGCTTGGTTTCTAAACACCATCAGGTCAATAACCTAGTAACATCCTATGCACCTATGAAGTATGGTGATGTACATGCCAGAAATACTGTATTACTGTTTTGATGAGAGTTAACTACAGTGCATACTTAAAATCCTGGTATCTGAAGCTGATGTTGTGGCTTCTGATGTGCACCACAATTCTGTAATAAAAATAATTACAGGGAAAAGTTTAAATTATATGCTACAAAATTCAGTTGTTAATCTTGCAGCCCTTACAAGAGCATCCACTCTAAAGTAGTGAAATGATGATAGTATCATCTGCATAGCTGGCCAATTACAATATAACTGACAGGTACAATCATCAGTTCAACACCACCTGTTGCAGATGTAATCATCATTTATGTAAATAGTCACCCTGTGCATCAGACACATAGCTTTACTATCCCTGAGTCCAAAATATAGAAAACATGGATATAGCACAGTTATCACTTGCACATGGTGTTGTGTTGGGGCGCAGGAGATCTAGGCTGACACAAAAGTTGTGCGAGTGTGTGTGTGAGCAAGGAAGTGAAGCAGGCAAGATGGATCATGAAAATATTGTGTGTGTGTGTCTGTAGGTGCCCTCAATGTAACATTGGTGTGTGAGTGTTTGCATGCATACAGCCAAGCTCAGTGCTAGCTCTACATGTCTGTATGTTGGACAGATGTGAGCTGTGCATGGTAGAGTTGACAGTTCATCTTTGTCACCCCTGGCCATGAGAACTGACTTTGCCAGGAATTGCACTGGCACCTCCATGCCCAAGATTAGCTGCAGGGCTACTACCTGCAGGTGAGTGATGTCTGCTGGATGTGCTGTCTTCATGGTAATGCTCAGGACCACAACCCCACAGCATGCCACATCTGGGTGTGGACAGCACATTCCCTGATGGAGCAGTGGAAGTGCTGCCACTACGGGAGTGTGATCAGACATGGCCTAGTCGGCTCACAGCAGATATAATTGCTGACCTACGCCCATAAGACCGATGTTCCCCTTCCAGCACATGCTTCATTACAGACAATGTGTGTTTCATGACAGATACTCCATGTTCCATCACAGACACACCTTGCTCTAACGTGTTACTCATCCGATCCATGGAATCAACAATACGGTGGAGGCAGTCATGGATGTCAGAATGTGCCACATATAGAACCATCAGCATTTGTCTGGAGTGCATTTCTGAATGTGCCTGTGCCTCCATGAAGGCCGTAAACATACATAGCATTACATGTGAAGAGACACCTGCACCAGGTGGAGGAGGGACAGCAGGCCTCCTCTGAACACCTCTATTGAGCCTCCTGTGTGGCACCTCACCAACAGTTTGGCTATGACCAAAGTCAACAGGCTTTGAAGCAGAAGTAGCTATACTTCCCTTGTCAATGTCTGTGGCCTCAGTGGACTTGGGATGTGTAGGCATACTGGCTGTCTACAGGGACAATGAAGGGGGTCACTGAGTGTCAACCCCTGTGTCATATTCAGTCTCTGCAACCCCCAGCTGTATCTCACTTTGACTACTATCATCATCAGAGTCGGATGAGACACTGACATCAGGTGGTGCAGTGGGCACAGAACCACTTCCATGATCACCTGTGATAAAAGGAAGAAACACAGGAATGCATTAATATCTGCACTACTATGATGCAATATATGCTAAACAATTTATATTGCTGTTACTATTAAAGATAGTCATACCTCTCAACCTCTTAGAGCAAGAAATCTGGACAAACCCATAAATAATGGGTGGACAAAGACCCAAAAATAGGGACAATTTTGAAATATTGCTCTTACAAACTTAAGACAGTTGATAGAATAACAGGTTTTGTTTTAGCATAACATTTCTGAAAGGTATAAATTCTGAAACACAGATCTTTGCCATTATTTTATGTCTGCTATCTTTAATAACTTGTCAACAATTTTCCAGAAAATCACTATGATATGAAATATGAGCCAGACATATGAGTCCAAAATCTGGGTATTCAGCAGAAATCAGTACAGTTGACAGGTATTACAGACAGTACATCAATACATACAACAAGCCTGAGAGGATAAATTATGAGATATCTTTAAATTTATCTACAGTGCTGACATAAATGTATTAGGCTTACCAACTGCAAGAGACCTATGTCACTGAATTCCTGGCTGTCCTAAAATAAGTAAAGGAAAAGGAAATGGCAACAGCACCACATTTAACAGTATAACAGGGAGTAATACCTTTACTCATCTATATCTGCAGTAACTGAAATGTTAACAAGAATGTGGCTGATGACTTTAAAATAAGCTCGACAGTGCAGCTATCTTAATGTCCCCCACCCAGAAAACAGCTTCACACACACATATAAACTACCAACACTTTCAGAATGCCACAGTATTCTAATGATGATCTAACAAAGCATACATGGAAGCTCCTCTTGAGATGCAGATGTAGTACCCAAGTTCAGAACATTCTGGGCCATTGATTTCTGGGAGCTGTCCTGTGTGGCAATGTTTGCCAGCAATTCTTCTGTGGAAGTGAGAGGGGGTTCTTCAGCAGGCACACTGCCAATGATCTGGCAATCACGTGCCATTGCAATTGCACACCTCTTCTCCAGTGACACCAGCCATGCCTACAAAAGATAAATCTCAATGTCTAATGTGCATTTCCCACCAATTCTACCTTAAATATCATGTTTTCCCACCAATTGCACATATTGTGCTTACTGAGAGTGCACACTGTCTGTATTTTGATACATTTGAAAGAGCTGCACTCCACTTACCATCATGCAAACACAGTAAGCCAAGTGCATTTGGTTGTGCATTGGTAAGCAGCTTTTTCAAATGTATCATAAACTAGACAGTGCCCATTCTCAAGGTTATTTCATATACAGGCACTTGTGCAACTCTGTTATTTAACCAAGACAGTAAATATAATGTTACGTGGGGAAACTAAGTAATTAAAGTAAAGTAAAATGTGTATGGAGTACACAGTATTCAAACCCAGGACCATGGTCCTAATCTTGCAGCTCTAGCCACAAGAAGGTTGAAACAACAGTTGTCTTTGTAGCACTTTATTTGTATAATCTGCAATGTCACAACAGTATACGAAAAGTTTGCATAACCTGAACTAGAACCCAGGACCATCTGAACTCCAGTCCTAGACTTAACACCTGATTAGTTACATAAGGTCCACTATATTCGTATTCATTGTTAACTTCATGATATTATCCCAGTGTATCCTCACTTACCGTGTTTGTGCGTGCCCAGCAGTATGAACTGAATGCATCCGATTTCTATTTTTGGATTTCTGGGTCATGTCTGATACATGGGTGGTTTAGTTGCTCAAATGAGGTAAGCATAGTCAAAGTCATTTGTGGCAAGTAGTGCATCATGCAAACATCGAAAGGAAAGTAAAATAAATACAAAATATAAAAGGAGAGATGATTAAACAATTACACAAAGCCATACATAATAGGGGACAAAGGTCCAAAAATAGGGACAATTTTGACATATTGGTAATTATAAACTTAGAAAGTTGATAGACTAACAGGTTTTGCATTAGCATGAATTTTCTGTAGAGTATGAAGTCTGAATCTCAAATGTCTGTCATTATTTTCTGACTTCAGTCCTCAAAGATTTGACAACGATTTGCCAGTAAACCACAATTCTATGAGTAACAGGCCAAAATATGAGGCAGACATCTGGACATTCTGGGAATGTCTGTACAGTAGAGAGGTATGCAGAAGTGGTATCCATATTCATGGGGAGGTTTCATGGCCACTGGTGCATGCTGTGAATCTTTGTTTAAGCATGCAGAGCTTCATTAATATTGATTGCATTCCACCGCCTCGGGCACTACTTCCTGTACATGGTAACACTCTATGAAGGCTCTGTATGAACCTGACATGGAGTTTACTGATTCCTGAGGCACATCTTTTTCTTCTTTCTCTTCTGTCATCTATTTTAGTGTTTTTTTTTTTTTTATATACCCTTCCCTCCTGCTTTTGTCTGGCCAGATGGCCCTTTAGTTCCTTTGGTGAGGGTCATTTGGGAAGGAGAAATACATAGGCCTTGCTCATGCTCAGATTATGAGGAAAATGGGGATGTGCAATGGGCTCACTACACTTATTCTCCCTCACTTCTGCAAGTATGCGATCAACAAACAGCCTGCTTTCCACTTTGTGAGTGGAGACATCTCAGCACCTTTTGTGCTGTATGAGCAATGCACCCAGCAATTCCACTCAGTTGAGGTGAGTGGACTGCGCTCATTTGCTCTTCTCCCTACTTACTTAGTTCCTTGAGCTCCAGGGCCATTATTTGACCCGAATAAACTTGGTCACATTTCGGGCTCCATCCTTCTGTATCATGGTAGCAAGCATATGTTATTGTTTTTTGCCTGATACTTTAAAAAATTATCACAACAATGGTATAGTAACAAATGTGATGTTATGTAAGATTCATTAGCTATGTGATACCACATGCATCACCCTTGGTATGTGTGTGTGTGTGTGTGTGTGTGTGGGGGTCTTAATGAAATGAAAAATCCTATAATTCTAGTACCAAGTATATTATTAATATAGAAAAAAGAAGAACACAAATTACACTTAGGGGTACATTTTTAATGAATTTAGTGTTTTTCCCATTTAGTTGCCGTGGTGGTACGGCGGTAGCATTGTTACCTCACAGCAAGAGGTTCGCCCGTTCGATTCTCTGCTGGGCTTGGGAGTGCCTTCTGTGTGGAGTCTGCATGTCCTCCCTGCGGTTGGGTAGCATTTGAAAGACATGCATGCATAAATGGGCGTGCCTTGGTCGAGCTGGCACCTCAGTGTTTTGTAAAAATCTACTGCCAATCATTAGTGGACTGGAGTTCCGCTGTGGCGACCCCTTACCGGGAAAAGACAAACAACAACAAAGTGTTTTTCCCACTTAATTTTAAAATGAACTTCTTCAGAATAAATTACATCTTAGAAAAACAATTATATACATTTAAAATATTCAAAGCATCATTTAAGCCTTGAGGGACTATAGCTGCCAAAGTGAATTGCGAGTACAAATCCCATAACTTTAAAAGGTTTTCACAGTCATATTTTATCAATTCATTTTTCATTTTTTTTTTCTGGTGGGTGTAGGCTTTTTCTCTCCTCTTTTTCATCCTCTTCCATTGCTGGAACTACCAGCCTGCACTGATCTTTCTGGAATAATGTGATAGAGCTGGGGCCAGCTTTGGTGTTAAGGGCATCCTGGATGTCTAGCTATCAACATCAACTAGTGGTTTTACACTTGACCTAACCATTACTCCCCTGTCACTCATCACTCCAGTGGTCACAACTGAGGGATGGGTATGCAAAGGGGACACATGATGTCCCACCTCACCTGTGC
This sequence comes from Protopterus annectens, assembly GCF_019279795.1. Classification (NCBI taxonomy): domain Eukaryota; kingdom Metazoa; phylum Chordata; order Ceratodontiformes; family Protopteridae; genus Protopterus; species Protopterus annectens. Next base: position 119,448,458 of record NC_056736.1, on the reverse strand, counting down.
AACAGCTTTGTTCAGCTATATCACAACCCTATTTACCCAGAGGGTAAAGGAAACACACACAGAATCACCCTCCCACCAGAGTTGATAACACACATCCCACCTTGCTACTCCATCAGTCATTCAAGCCACTAATCAAACTCAGGTTGGCTGGGCCATAGTCAGGACTTTATACCTCTACACCAGCAAAATGGCTAAATGATTATTCATGGTTTGCTACCTACTTTAACATTATATTTATACAGATGCTATACTAATTTTCAACTAGATTTGCCTATGCAAAACATGGCTTGTTCAAAAGGAAGTAAAGTAAACAAATACTTCTAATATTACAGTTGTAATGACACTTGTCTTAAAAACTTTCATTGTTAGTCACAGAAAAATAAAGTGAGCTATTTATATACCTGTGCTAAGAGTAAGTTCCTGTTGCAAAGTACCATGTGTAGAGGTTCACGTGGACAAATGTAAGAACAAGGCAATCAGGTGGCAAGCTAGTGCAAGCCTAACCAATAACCCATATTTAAATTTTTCCTCCAGTATTAAGAAAGGCAACACAACATAGACAGGGGGAATTTCAGACTGTCCATTAAATTACCTAAGTCTACCTTAGAGGGTGCTACATTGCTTGTACTGAAATTTTGTTGCAAAGGTTGGTGATACAAAGGGATATGAATCTGTCATGACAATGTATCATACTTATTTGCTGATGAAGGTTTAGTTCTTTTAACCATGTATTTAGGAACCAAATGATCTGGGAAGGAAGATGCGTACAAGAGGGTTGGGTCTTTCATGGCTCAAAAGGCTACACATAGATCTGCATGGAAGAGTCTATGACAGACTGAGGACAGAAAGAGGGCTACTAATCTGTCTGGATAAATATGTTTTCTTTTTGATGCCACTGATCAGTTTAATTTTACATCTTTGAGTTCTCTTAGGTTAAATGACATGTGTAGACAAATACATGCCAAAAAAACTCTGTCTACTGCTGCTTTAAGCAGTTAATTGTATTTTATTACATTGTATCTGTTAGTTGTAGGTAGGTTGTGTGGTCTTGTTACACTTGGGCTCCAAACCATTAGGAGGTGGTTTTCTGCACCCTTCTGCAAAAGTATGCTGATCTAACCTGTCGGAGTTGGGGATTGCTGCTGGAAGGCGTATTGTGTGCTTTCCTGATTGGTAGTTAGCTTAAAACTAGTTTCTCTTTGCTCATATTTAAGTTTCACTTTTGCATGGTGCTGCTCATTGCGCACAAGTAGTTAGTGTCCTATATAGATGCTACAGCCTAGAAACTCAGTTTTTCCCTCAACAGCTGTCAGTGAAACTCTCCCAAGTTTTTCTGCTGCTCTAGAAGCAACTCAGTTGCACACTAAGTGGCATTGCCTCATTGATCAACCTCAGTTTACACAGAGCATAGATCTCTCTTGCAGCCTCAGTGCTACCAGCATAATTCTATCAAATTAACCTATTCCTTCACTAATAAAACGTACAGTAAGAGCCTGCTATCATGGACTGGGAGTTAACCATCATCTCTGTAGCCAGCCTGATGGACATGGGCATCCTGAGGCAATGTAGCAATTGTTTCATGTATACTGATAACCACTTATTACTGAAACAAACAAATACTTTATGTGAGAGAAGTAGTTACACTATGAAACTGGAGGCCAGATTCTCACATAAGGACAAATCGAATGCCAAACATTTTGTCAGCACATACACACACACACACACACACACACACACACACACACACACACACACACACACACACACACACACACACACACACACACACACTTCCAACAGTAAATAAAGACATGACACATAAACCCACATATCCGGAGGTACTCACTAGTAACTTACTAAAAGATCAGATACCTTTCAAACAGAAGCCATTTATACACATAACAATGCAAAAAAACAACCGCAACATATAATACACAGAACAGTGTCTCAACAAATAATTCCATAAGGCATTCACACCACAAAACCTATTACACTGTAGATGACGCCATTGTGAGACACATGATTGTTCCCCTCTTCAGGCTGGATAAGGAGTGGGCTATGGTTAGCTGCCTGTTAGTGGCCAGCATCTGTCAATTTACTCAAGCTTTTAATTCACTCAACTGCAAGTACCGGTATGACTCCATCGTAGTCTATGTGGCTGAATGACTTGAGACATACCTCAATGGACTATATGAAGAGGGATGACTGAACTTTCAGATTATGTGCCACAGGCAAGTATAAGCCTACCCTAAAGCAGTATTCTACCTTCTACAATGATGATGCCACAATACAAACAAAAAATGATTGAATTTCACAATTGGCTTAGCTTCTGGTATTGGTCCAAGGGGTTCCAATATCTGTCAGCATGGGAAGACATGGTCGACAGGCCATGTTGCTTTGCCAGAGATGATTTGCACCTGTCTCCTCTAGGCTTAGCCATACCTACTCTGCATTTTTTTAGGCAGTGTCAAAATAACCAGCCTCCCAACATAACAAAATCCTCTCTAGATAAACTCAAGGTACTGCTGCCTGATGCTAGGAGTCTAAACAAGAAACTGCACTCCCTGGAAGCACTCCTCACTTTGGAAGATGCTGACATCTGTGCAGTTGTTGAGATATAGTTCAAAGGCATGGAAATCACCCCGGCTGTGAAGGGCTACAATGCCTTCCATACTTTCAGACTACAAAATGATCATGAAAGAACCAAAGGAAGAGGTGTATTCATCTTCATTAAGGATAAGTATACCTCAAGATTGGTCAAACAGCATAACTCTCTTGAGTTACTCCATGTCCAATTAACTAAAGGCAAAGCCCCCACCTCATCATAGCTAGGTATAGGTCTGCTACCATGAAACAAGAAAAGCATGCCACATACCTGGACTTATTTTAGTCACTTACCATACAGTCCAGCAGTTTACTCTTATGTGATTTTAATTATCCTACCATTGACTGAGAAACATACATGACCACAAGCATGCTAACTTAGAGATACTTGGACTTTGTCAATGAAATGCTCTGAAATAGATAGTCAGCACACCCACAAGAGGTTCAAATGTCCTGGACATAGTCTCACTAACATGAGAGATCATTGCACCCGCCCTCTGTGTGATGTCCTCCCTGGTAAGACTGGGCCATAAATCAGTCTCATTCAATGTAATTATAAGACCAGATGCCCCATCAAGCTCAAAAATGCTTAAACATTTTTCAAAGACAAATTACCTCCTACTAAGTGATGGTATAAGAAGTTTCAAAACCCCTTTAAATGGAGATAACATGGACTTCTATGCAGAGGTGTACATCAATGCCCAGTATAACCACTTAAGCAGCTGTGTAGAATCGGCTGACCTGGTGGACCCCTAGTATAAACAGGCAATACAACAAGAGAAAGAAAATAATATCCAAGAACAAGAGGGAACTGGCTCAGAAGAGGAATAAACCCCAGTCCATCTTAAACAAACAGATCAGAGATCTTGTCAAGTCCCCCAGAGCTAATTATGAAGCAAAAAATAGCCTTTCTAACAAAGGATAATCACAAGGCATTCTTTAGCTATGGACTGAACTGGTTGTAGTTGTCACCACCCATACTCAAATGGAGGTAATAGCCAACCTGTTAGCTGACAGATTTGTAGCAAACTTCACCCCTCTGTCCCCTCCTTTCATCCCCCAAAGTGTGCTTGCCACCATTCTTCAGCCTATTATCTCAAGAAAGCAGATCATCTCAGTGCTCTCCAAGGCCAAAATTGCATCATCAATGGGAGCAGACAACATTCCAGGTTGCCTTTTAAACAACTTAAAACATGACCTAGCAGACCCACTTGGATCCATGTTTAACCACAGCCTGCAAACTGGCTATGTTCCAGTGGAATGGAGGACAGCAACAGTAACCCTCTTCACAAAAGAGGGCCATCAAACAACTCTGGAAATTATAGGCCCATAAGCTTGACTAGCCTCATCTGCAAGATCTTGAAATGAACCATTATGGACCTTATTAACAAGGAGTTAAGCAGCCCCTGCAAGTATGGCAACTGCACGGCTCCAAAAAGACCTCATAGCAATACAAAACAAAAAGAGGCCCAAAAATTGTCTCTTTTTTATTTTATATCATGCTTTTGAGCTACTTTGTATTAAATATTGAATAGTACAGTCTGCTGCCCTCCTTTTGTTTTGTATCCTTATTAACAAGGACATAGGTAATCTCCCAACTCTGGACCCAACCAAGTTTGAATTTGTTAAAGGTAGATTGTGCCCGTTAAACATAGTCGACTTCTTCAAAAAAGTGACCAAGGCCCTTGACAATGGAAAAACAGTGCAAACCACTTATCTTGACCTAGGCAAGGCATTTGACACAATACCCCACTCAGGTATTAGACAGACTCTCCCAACTGGTAATTAACCCCTACATTACCAGATGGGTAACCAAGTGGCTTACCGACTGGACACCTACTGTCAAAGAGGGTGACTTCATCTCTAGCAAAAGACCAGTGACCAGTGGTGAACCACAAAGTTCTGTCCTGGGCTCCATACTATTTGGAATTTATTTCTCAGAAGTCCAGACAAACTTGTATGGCCTGTGGCTGCCCAAGTTTGCTGATGATTGCAAACAGGGAGAAATCATTGAGTCCTTTAATGATGTTAATATACCAAAGACAGGGTTAACGCAAACAAGTCATTGGTGCCAAAACCATGGATTAAAGCTAAATGCAAAAAATGCATTATTATTCCCTTTTGGAATACTGACATTCCTTCAAATTATATTATAGACAGCAGCACCCCCCACCTCAAGTGTAAACCCAGTGGTATGTAATTAGGGTTTATAGCAGTCTGAACTTTAACCACCACATATCCACAGTAGTAAGGAAACCCTTCTAAGTGACACATCTAAAGGCATTGCATCTAGATCTAAGGATGTTATAATTTCATTATACTTAGCCCTCATCAGACCAGTAATTGAGTACAATGCTCCCTTTTGCATGTACCTCACCAGACACCTTGAACAATTGGAGAGACCACAGAAGTTTCTCACCAAGAAATTGCAGGGTACACAAAACAACTCTTATGCAGAAAGACTGAAAGCCCTGCCACTGTATTCTGTCTCCTACAGATTGCTGAGTGGTGACCTGTGCCAGGCTTCCAGGGCAGCCTCTGACCTGGCCCTGATTGAAGTGCTACACATTCCTAAATCAAGCTGCATGAGGATCACTCACTCCAGAGATCCTCGCTTGTGACATGAACAGATCATGCTAGATAGATAGATACATCCCTAGAGAATGCCACTTCTCTGGAACAAGATTTCAAGTCACATGAAACAGAACCTCCTGATCCTCTTCAAACACAACATAGATTAATGGATGAGTGACCACATATTTACTCCTGGGGAGGTGCCCATATACCTATTGGACAGAGGAAGTCAGTATTAACTACCATAGACTCTTACCTCTGTGAACTTCACTCACCTAACCACTGACAATTAGGACAACTCAAGATAAATACAGCTAGGCTTGTAACAACTCTAGAGCAGTTAGCCTAGTAACCTCCTATGAACCTATGAGCCCATTATATTTAATAATACGTCTGGTGAGACATAAATATGAGTTAATAGGAATGAAGACATTTTCAATCAAAACAACATGATTGTGGAAATTAGATGAGTGACACAGAAGGCTTTCTAAACTACTGAGGAGACATAGCTGGTCAAAAAATAAGGAATAACCAACAAGAGTGCTAGATCCCTAATGACAGTAGCTTACTAGAAAAGTGTGTCACCCATACCTCTCAACTTCTTTGCTCAAGAATTCTACACAAAGCCATGAAAAGAGAAGAACAAGAGTACAAATTCAACAGTTTTTAAACATTTCTCTAATTAACTTATAAAAGTTAATAGAATACAAGTTTTTACATCTGCATGCATGTTCTAAACAATAAAAACCATGAATCTCTTATCTCTGGAATTATTGAACGACAGTCCTTAGTAATTTACCAGAAAATCAAAACTTATATGATGGGCAAGACTAAAGAATGAGGCATAATCAGGGACAGTTGAGAGGTAAAGTGTCATCTATATGGTATGTGCAAATGTTTAGTTGGACAAAATTAAATATATTGCATTTTTTTCACATTTAATTTGAGACTATAGTCCTTGCACCAACTTCTAACATGATCTAACCCATGTTGGAGCAATCATGAGTCAGTGTATGATTTAATAATTCACCCAATTTACAGTCACCTGCAAACACAGATAATCATAGGCAAGGAGATGTGGCCTGAAGTTTTGAGAAATAGTTACCAAATACAAGAAGGCACAGCACAGAGCCCTGTAGCACACCAGCGCTAGCTTTTTTTTTTTAATTTCAGAAGTGACATCTGCAATTTTAACTGCATGGGTTATCTCAGATAACCAGTTAATTATCCACCACATAGTATAAGAATTTGCATTCAGATTTACAAATTTGTCAATAATGCTTGTATGAGGAATAGTGGGAATGACCTTGGTCAGGTCCAGATGTGCTGCGTATACAATGTAATTTCTATCCACTGCTATGGTGACATTTTCAAAGAAATTAATGAGACTAAAGAGGCAGGACCTTCATTTGGCAAAACCAAATCAATGATGTTCCAATGTCAAAAGATTTTTAATGTCCAGAGTAATGACATCTAATAGGTGTATAGTACCAGTGTAGTTGGGACACCCTTGTATAACAGCATTACAATGGCTGTTTTCCAGACTTTAGGAATATAAGCAGTGGAAATGCTTACATTAAAGAGGTTAATTAGAGGGTTCTGATAGGTGATATTTGGTAGTGATAATCAGGCCACTTGGTGTATTATCATTGTCCATGGATGAGGTGTGCTTAGTTTTTGTGAGAGCTGAGAGAACTTGTTCCATAGTAATTAAGGAGTGTGGCAGAGACAGTATAATCTGTGAAGTAGCTGTAACTGTGGGTAGAGTAAACTTTGCACTTAATTCTCAACTAAAATACTTAATTATTTCCTTTGGGCCAGCGTGGGTAGTATTATTGTGGATTAGCTCCTAGCATTGAAGGGTGTTAGTTCATAACTTCCTGACATAGCTAAAGAAAGATTTGCAGTTATTTTTGGTTTTATGGCTGTTTTATGCTCGCAGTCAGCTTTGAGCTTTCTAATGATTCCTTTAAGATCTTTATTAGATTGCTTAGGTATGGTCTTTGGGTAGGTAGGTAGAATGAGACCTCTTATAAGTAAGAAGTAACTTTTTTCTTGAATATTCCATGCAATTATTTAAGTGGGAGAAGTCAGAGTATAGGCAGAAGCTTTAGCAATGGGATATAGCAAAGGATTGTTATAGTGAAATGTATTTAGCTCATTAAGTAACTGAAGAATGCTTGCATTTGAGAAGTCCCTAAACACAAAGGTATTTGCAAGGTAAGTGCCACCTGTTTTAAAGGAAAAGGACATGGACTTATGGTCTACTTTAACAAGGGAGAGTGAAACATATGGAGGTATGCAAGAAGTAGTCATACTGCTGAGGACCAGATTGAGGTTACTGAACCAATAGTAGCAAGGTTAACTAATTATAAATGGGAGAGAGAATGTATAATGTCAGGAAATGCTGGGCATGCCAGCTGTGGACAGTGCAGTTCAAACAGTATATTTATGGATAGTTGAAGTCCCGCAGTAGTGAGTTGTTGGGTTTAAAGGAGATTTCAGCCAAGGTTTCATGATAACTATCAGACTCAGCAGAAGCATAGCTAGTTCAGCTACCATTTTGTGTTGATACCATGAACCAGCACCCCACCCCCCCATCTCTTCAAGTGAAGATAAAAAAAAAACTTTACTGCAGCTGTATTAAAACAATCCAGCAACTATTTTGTTACAGATTCATGTCCTTCCATGTCTTCTATTGAAGATCAGAAAAAAAAACAGCCAGGTGGCCAGATGCAGAGCACACCCCCTCTTTACTGCCCATTCATGTAAAGTTTCTGTGCCCTGCACTTGACTGTTTTCCATTTTTATTTAAAAAAAAATAATTAATTAATACATTAATTAATAAGAATTTCTTCTTATAAACCATAGCAAGCTGCTTGCTACAAATGTAGCAAATGGTTGTTACAGTTTATACTCTGCCTGCACTGAGCACTACAGCACTCAAGTTTAAGTTAAAAAAAAAACTTCTTATAAATTGTAGCAAACAACTTGCTAGAAATGTGGCAAGCAGTCATTACAGTTTATACCCTACCTGCATAGAGCACTACAGCACTCAGATTTCAGTTCAAAAACAGATTTCTTTTCTAGCTATTAAACTGAAGCTAAGTTATTAAACTGTAGCAAACTGTTTGTTACAATGTAGCAAGCAGTTGATACAGTTTAGACCACACATGGAGTACTATAGTGCTCAGGTTTCACTACAAATGTAATACCAAATTTTAAACAATGATATTGCATTAGCTATCGAGATTGGCTGACTGCACCCTCCAACATGCTGCACCTGATGCATTTGCCCCTCTTTCCCTACCCTAGCTATATTACTAGGCTCAGAAATGGGCATAGAGAGTGTTTTATAGCTTGATATGAAGAGGTAGTTAATTTTGTTCCTGGCAATTTGGAGTTACAAGAGTTTAAATTTGGTGTACCGAAGAATCTGTTGTGAACTAATTATACCCATGAATAATACTGATACTCCAATGCAGTTGACAGTAGGTATGAATATGTGACAGGTACTAAATCAATGAATACAAGGAGTAATTTAATTGCTTTGAAACCATGTCTCTGTAACCATATAGATATGACTAGTTTCAAGTTGCAAGACAGTCTCATGTTCAGGTATTTTTTGCTAAGGCTCCCAATGTTTAGTAGATTCATATTACCATGTTCCAAGTTAGAATTTATTAGGTCAGAATGCTCAGCAGGTGGACTCTTCCTAAAAAAAGTGTTATGGGGGCAATATAGGCTTTAGCTGGAGTGTGAAAGCCTTTATAAGAGAGGTGCAGACTATCCTAAGCAAACACCTACTGGATCCCACTAGAATAATAATAGCTATATAGTTACTAATTAAAGACAGTTATCTTGTCTTTGAATTTTGGCAACATTCTTGGTCAAGGCAAAATACCATTCAAGATCAATGGGGGATGAAACATTCCACTCAAGACTAGTGTCTTTCCTGCCTCAGACAAATGTATAGCAAGTCAATCATATTCTTCTGCATGTCCCTCTGCCTAAAGTCATTCATCCTTTTGTGGACCACATTGAATCATAATCATTCTTTGTTAGGATGAAGGGATTTATGAGTCCTTCTTCCATTCTGGATCCTTGCTCCAGAATATCAGCTAAATGTTCTGCTATACTTATATAGGCAGGGAGTGTGGTGTCTGTATGCCTAATAGGAGGGTAACCTATTACTAAAACATTATTCTTTATAGATGCAGTTTCATTGGGCCTTAAGGGCTTGGAGTTTGTATCACTGTGATTCTTCAAAGTATATGTATTGTCTGCATTTGTGCAGGCTGAAGGTGATTGTGATGTTGTGTGATGTTTCTTGATCTTTAGCCTGGGACTCTCAGAAAGTTTTGCCTTGACATCATCAACATAAGATGCTTTAATGGAGGTGCTACATGGTGTGATTGTATTTTGTTCTTATTGAATATGTTTTGAGTTGAGAAGGTAGCTTCCAAGTCCAAAGATACTTCCACCTCTCACATACTCACTCCGAGGTAACAATGAAAAGTTTTCAGCAAGCATAAAGCAGTTGCTACACTGCTTCAAAACACCTAGTCCTACCACACTGGCAACAGCAGAGGCAAAAGCTGACTGAGAGCTCATCTTGGTCAGTGCAAATGAAGGGGATACAAAAAAACAGGATAGCTTGATAACGTACTGTTGGTTTAAGACAGAAAGGGATAATGGATTAAACTAGGAAAAAAGTGAGCACATGAGATATAGCTAAGGATACAAGAATATGGGCTATGAATAGTACAGTATTCACAAGTGCAAAAAAAAAAAGAATGTAAAATTTACAGAAATATGTAGGAGCAATATGGTAATCAGTGACAAGTGGCAAATGTAAATGAGATAACTTTATCCAAAAGTGCTAATGTGGTCAATCTGTAACTAGCTAACTGCAATGAGTAACAAATTGTCTAACTCAGTGGAACTGGGTATAGTAACTTCAGATGCAGCATGATCATATCTCTTAGCTGCCCATTGTTTTGTAGAATGTATACATTTTTGCCTCATATTTTTTATCTGTCCCTCATACATTGTGTAGTTTTCTGGCAAACCATTGAGGATTGCTGTCACTTAATTATGACAGACAATTTGAGTTTCCAAGTTCTCATCTTTTCTGAAATTACAAGATGATACAAAACCTGATATTTTATCAACTTTCTAAGTAGATAAGAGCAATGTTTAAAATATGTTCCTTATTTTGGGACCCCCCCCCCCACACACACACACCTTTGTTTTGACCTGTCCAAATTTCTTAAGCTAAGATTTTGAGCAGTATGAACATAACGCCATTGCTTTAGTACCTTACATTGCATAGGTTATAATACAAACTTCTTCATCTGCTCCATACCATTCCTCTACTATGTGCATGTATGTCGGCATGCTGTACAAATGGTGCAACCCTTCCTGTACAGTATAACACAGTAGCAAAACTTCCACATCCAGCTACTACTTCTAGGGCTACTTAACATCAGAATAAAGAAAATAAGGACGACACATGCAGGCCAGAATCATTAGAACTGGTATTTATAGGCTATTGATTTTTAATCATTTATAGCCCGAGTCTGCATTTTTCTGCCTTTCATGTAACTAGTCTAGTCCAGATACAACTTTGCCATATCCAGGACTGTATGTAAGCTTCTGAGCCCCCAAGCCTTTCTGTATTAGAGGGAAGTCTTCTAGCTTATCAGTGGGAGTGGTAAGCACTAAGTAGCCTATCTACCACAAGAGGAGTGAGTTCTGGCCCAGAAATTGTAGTTTATTGGCCATTTAGGCAGCTTTTCCATCTCTCTCTCAACTTTCTGGTGTAAAAGCCCACATTTGCACTTGTTTCCCACCTTTCCTGTAACTAGTCTAGTCCAGATACAGACTTGCTGTATCCAGGACTATTCATAAGCATCTGAGTGGTGCCAAAGTCTGCTCTTTAATTTTTTCCTTAGAGCTACTAGTTCTCTCCTCTCCTGCACTTTTACTAGCTTATTAGTCTAGCACTTTACCAGACATCTTGTAGCAATTATTGTAGCGCACAAAAGTGCTATGAGCACAAAGCATTCCACAAGGAAATAGATCCAGTACTTATTATTAATGCCCACCCCTCCAGGCATGTCTAAAGGTTAGTTCCCTTTGCTTTCTCCTATTAACCTGGTGAACTTGGGCATCCTGAGGCAATGTCGCAACAGCCTCATGTACACCAACAACCCTCTCCTCTTACCTCCCAATACTTAGACTTGTGAGAGATGTCACTTATATATCCAAATTGCAAGCCACGCACTCTCCAGCCAAGACCAGAATACCTGGTCAAGAGGAGAAGGTCAACACTTGCACCACACCACATGGAACACATAGCCCTCCAAAACACACACCAGCACTGCCGTCACATAAAAACACAACCATACACCCACTTTTCCAGAGGCTCTCAATAAAAATCTACCCAAGCATCAGAGACCTCCAAGCCAGAAATGCATTCGACCACCACAACACAACACTAATCACGAGACACATAACTCTCCTAAACAGTGTGTCACTCAACCAAAGCCCTAAGGCAAAACAGCATGCCCAACACACTAGTCATAGGTGACTCGATAGTGAAGCACACTGATGTCCCACTCACTAGACTGAATAAGGAGAAAGCAACAGTCAGCTTTCTGTCAGGTGCCAGGATCCACCACATAATGCACGCACTCAGGTCCCCTCAACAATAGGCACAAATATGATTCAGTCATTGTACATGTGGGTGTGAATGACCTGAGATGTATCTCCCTGGAATACATGAAAAGAGACATGGAGGAGCTCTCAGATTATATAGCCCAGATGGGTATGACCCTAGCCCTGAGCAACTTCCTACCATCACCCAGAATGATACCACATTACAAGCAGAAAATGATTGATTTCAACAATTGGCTAAGTTTCTGGTGTCATTCTAAGGGGATCCAGTATCTGTCCACCTGGAATTACATGATTGACAGACCTTGATGCTTTTCCAGAGATGGCCTGCATCTGTCACCTGTGGGCTTCTGGATACTGGCCAAGGCTTTGGCCACCTCTATAGTGCCTTTTTAGGCAGTGTTCCAAAGACCAAATTACCTCCATAACAGTTACAAACAAATGCAATTTGAGGGTCATGCTGCTCAATGTTAGAAGTCTAAATCTCAAAATGCACTCGCTCGAAGCACTCCTTAAAATGGAGAAGATTAACACTTGTGCTGTAAAGGAGACCTGGTTTAAGGCAGCAGAAAGCACCCTTACACTACCAGACTATAACTCTTACCACACCTTTTGGCCCCAAAACATGGACCGAAGCTCCAAAGCAGTGGTGTTTTCATATTCATAAAGGATGCGCACACCTCCAGACTGGTCCCCAACATAATGCATCAGAGATACTTCAGGTGCAGTTAACATTGGGTAAGACAGTGATTCAGGTCATAGCCTGCTATAGGTCCCCAACCATGTCCCAAGACTCACACTACATGTTCCTAAGCACCCTGGAGAATGTTAGGGTCTAACCTAACACTCTCATACTAGGTGACTTCAACTACCCCTCAATTAACTGGGAAAACTACTCATGTACCAATACACTTGCCCAAACTTTTCTTGGAGTTCATTAATTCCAATGCCCTGGACCAGCTCATTCTTACCCCTACTAGAGGTAGCAACATCCTTGACCTGGTCGTTGCTAACATGGGTGACCGTTGATCTGACCACAAATTAATCACCTTGGAAATCCACATCCCTCCCAACCCCGTGCAAAGGTAACCACCATGAAAAACTTCTCCAAAGCTAACTTTGGAATCCTAAAAACAGAGATGGCTAACTTCACGGCACTCATGCAAATGGAGAATAGTTGCATGACCACCGAATCATACACCAATGCACTGTACAAACACGTACACAAATGCATGGATCTCGCCATACCCAATAGAACCAAGACCCTCTCCTCCAAAAAAGGAAGCCGATTTGGTGGTCCCCTGCCATAAACAAAAGAAGGAAACTGATGCAGAATAAGGTGAAATCCCAAGACTGGAAAAACTCCCTTATCAGTCTCAACAAAAAGTTGAGATCCCTCATCAAATCCTCTAAAGCTAGCTATGAAAACAGAATTACAGAAGATAGTAAAGACAAACACAAGGCCTTCTATAGTTATGTAAAAGACCTCCACGACAATACCCAGATTTGCTCTGAGCTACTGCACAATGGTACCTCCAATACCGAACCAACAGATATTGCCAATGTACTGGCCAACAGATTCAGTGTCAACTTTACCCCCCAAAGGACCAATCACATTACCAGTACATTGCCAGGCACCCAGTATTACTGCTGCACAGGTTAAAACAGCACTGTCCAAGGCCAAGAAAACAGCTTCTATGGGACCTGACAATATCCCTGGCTGTGTTCTACATGAGCTACAGAGTGAACTGGCACCTCACCTGTGTGCCCTGTTCAATCACAACCTCACCTCAGGCTTGGTCCCTACCAAATGCAGCACTGCTGCAGTCACCTCTCCACAAAGGAGGAGCAACTACAGACACTGGGAACTATCGCCCAATTAGCCTTACAAGTCTGATATGCAAAGCTATGGAATGCATTATCATGGACCTAATAAACAAGGATATAGGGAAAATCCAAACTCTGGATCCCACACAGTTTGGTTTTGTAAAGCGTAGATCAAGCCTGCTCAACTTGGCCGACTTCTTTGAGTCAGTCACCAGAGCTGTGGATGAAGGCAAGGTGGTTCATACAGCCTACCTTGATATGGCTGAGGCCTTTGAGACCATTCCCCACTCAGGAATCACAGAAAAACTCACTAAGCTAGCCATCAACCCCTATATCACTAGGTGAGTTGCAAACCGGCTCAAAGAACCCACAGTGTGAAAGTAGCTGACTCCAAGTCAGACTGCCGACTAGTCATGAGTGAAGTCCCACAGGGTTTGGTCCTGGGTCCTCTCCTGTTTGGTATCTACTTCTCTGATGTCCAGGCCAACACAAAGGGACTCTGGCTGACAAAGTTCGCAGATGATTGCAAGTTGGGAGCTATTATTAACTCCCCAAGTGATGCTGACATCCTAGAGAATGGCCTCACTGAGACAAATGACTGGTGTCAGAACCATGGCCTTAAGCTCAATGCCAAAAAATGTGTCGTCATCCCCTTTGGGAAAAACCTGTTTCCCATGAATTACTACAGTGATGGTAGTCTACTGAAGACCAAAGGCTTTATAAGAGATTTGGGAACACAGGTTGACAACAACCTCTCTTTTGATCACCACATTGCCACTGTGGTCAGAAAGTCCTTCTATGTGGCACATCTCATTATTAAGGGTTTTGCATCCAGGAAGAAAGAGGTCATTGTCTCCCTCATTAGGCCAATCATCAAGTACAATGCCCTATTTGCCATGTACCTCACTAGTCACCTGCAACAACTGGAGAGGGCAAAAAGTACCTCACAAAGAGAATCCTAGGTCTTAAACACTTGTCCTATATGGACAGACTCAAAAGACTCCAACTATTCTCTGTCTTATATCGCCTACTTACAGGCGATCTATGCTTGACTTACAAAGCCATGTCTGACCCAGCTCTGTTAGAAGTGCTACATCTAAAGAAATCCCAATCCCTCCACACCACACACTCCAGAGACCTCAACCTCATTACCACAATCAACAAAATGTACTGGAGGGACAGGTTCATAACCCAGAGACTGTCCGTGCTATGGAATAGACTTCCCATACATGTCAAGCAGAGCACCTCGCTGACCCTCTTCAAGAGAAATCTTGATGAGTGGATGGGAAATAGAAAATTCACCCCGGGGATAACTCCAGTGGCTCTACTCGACAGAGGCACTAGGAACTAAAGTCGGGTGGCACAATGCCAGGGTAATCCTATGGCTAAGATTGTAAAGGCCACAGAGCCATTAGCCCAGTACACACCTATGAACATATAATAATAGACTCTACTTCAGTTAATTTCAAGTCTCAATAGCCCCTTAACAGAGTCCCTTCATAAATCTGTTTGAGAGACAAAGGATTCTGCCATGAACATTATGTGGCATAGTTATTGTCATTGATAAAATAACATAACCTTGCACCCAAAACAATCACAGAGTCTGGTTTCCAAAATCTGGACTGAACTAGAACAATGAGCATATTACATCATGTTTTCAATGAAAAGCATTAAGTGGAACTAGGTGTGGAAATGGAATATGTTCTTCTGATTATTGAAATTAGTTTAGCCATATAGTACATTCTTGAAGAATGGGAATCTGCAATGGTTTTTTGTCTTATAAGGAAAAACCAAATAAAAGAGTGACTATGAATTACAGGGCTATGCAACTTCTTTGTTAAATGGAAGCTTATGGAGACACTAGAAAAAAAAAAACAATTGAAAAGCGATTTACTTCTCATAACATTAACTACAGTAAACCATGTTGATCATGTATTCCTTATAGCTCTGAATATTCAAACACATAGATACATTTGACATGGAGAATGTATGTGTGACATTACTCTTTAATGTGAATTATTTGGGATTTTATAGAGTCTTTGAAGTTGTAATGTCATGATATTTTTCTTCATATATATGCCTATGTGATTTTTCTTAGACTTCATTGCTCAGCATCCAAAATAATGCTAACACATTAATCATCTATATAACTGAAACAATGTGGAATAAACTGAGTGATATCTAATTAATGATACAAAGTCTTATGAAAAATTAAACAAAAACATCAACCCCCAAAAAAACATCGATGTAGTCACCATACCACCAAAAAAACTTCAATGTAGTCACCATACTGATATGAAATGCAGCATGAAAACATATACTATTTAATTTTACTGCACTCATAAACACAAGTATATGTGAATATCAAAACTCTTACTTATAAAATATTCTAAATACAATTTCAAATTCAGATCAGTCTCAAGGGTTGAATGCTGTAATAATTCAGTCTTTAATATTATTAGAAAACAGAAGGGAAAATGGGGAACATGTTATCTGTAATCAGTGAAATGATTACCCAGCCACAAGACATACTGGGCATGCTTACAGACAGATTCCAATTTAAACATTGTATCAAGCAAAGGAATGTGTCAGAGTGTTACCATTACAAGGGAGCTATCACACAAAGCAAATAATATGGTTTAAAGTCTACGCTTGGAACATGCCACAGGTGAGCTTATACCCAGTTGTGGCACCTAGTATTAAAACCCTATTAATAAGAGAGAGAGAGAGTGTAAAAACAAGCTTACTTACTTACTTACAGATCCTGGAAATCTCTTTCCCTTATAATTACTGAAAGTAAGATGTTAACTTCATTTAAGATAACTTTAAAATATTTATGGAGAATAGAAAATATCAGCACGGAGACATGCCAGTCAAGTTTCTCGAAGGCTAGCAGATGTTAAGTATGAAATTAAAACTTATGAACTATCAACAGAAGGTAGGAAGTAGGAAATGAAATTCAAATGTCATCAGAAAGAGACTGATGTCTGATTAAGAAACCGAGCCAAGCAAATTGAAAAAAGAAATGGAGATAACAGATGTATCGTGATAAATGCCATATACCAGGGATTGCTGCTCCACCTCACCTTGTTTACCCAAGATCTGAATTAGGGTTAAATCTGCAGTGATATTAAACTAAGATATGCAATGTCACCTGAAATTCATCAGACTGAATTTCAAACATACCCTGCATCTTAGTAGGCTAATGCCTAAACGCATTTGTTTAAACTGATTAGATATTTTTTGTAAAAAGTTATATAAAGTCAGTCCTACTTCATTAAATAGTTACACAGGGGGATTCCTATCAAATAACAAAATGGGCAGATTATTGAACATCATATGATTGAACCCATATCACTGATAATTCAGTCCGTCGAACCATTCTGACTGAGATTGCATTACATACTGAAAACGAATATAAATTCACAAGAAAAACACCACAAACCAGCAAACTGCAAGTGTGTAATTTGTAACAGCATTCTGGTACCTCGGCTACAAAGCCTTCAAGGAATAACTTACAAACACTAACACACCAGATTTATACAATTTTCTTAACTGACTAATCAGTCACAATTTAAAAAAAATTCACCCTAAAAGAGTCATCATGGTCACAATATAAAAAAACAGATTGCAACTGTACTTAAACAGTAATATTAGTCTCCAAATTTAATCCCATCAGTGCTAAAGTCCTATAATTTAAAATTAGTCTACTTTCTAGCTGTAAAAGATTTTGATGAAAGTTGCCTCCATTAGATATAAAAGGTTTAGCAAGCTCACTAAAAAACAAACTATCATTGTTGCCATTATGTGTGCTATGAAAATGTTCTGCTATGGGGCTATCAAAACGCTTATTGCAAATATAACCTAAATGTTCCAAAATACGAACTTTAATCATGCGCTTGGTCTGTCCAATATACGATTTACAAGGGGAACAGTCACACCCCACTATGTAAACTTCCCCACAGAATTTACAGTTAAACCTGTCATTTTAGGGTGAAATTGTTTTTAAATTGTGACTGATTAGTCAATTAAAAAAATTGTATAAATCTGGTGTGTTAGTGTTTGTAAGTTATTCCTTGAAGGCTTTGTAGCTGAAATACCAGAATGCTATTAAAAATTATACACTTGCAGTTTGCTGGTTCGCGGTGTTTTTCTTGAGATTGCATTTCAATAGGGATCAAGAAATTATCTTTTTTCTCACTCTAGTGTGATCTCAGAGTTGGTATATATAATTATCAGGCAGTGTGGGGAATGTAGTGGGCTTGCCCCCATGTAAAAGCCATTTTTGTGGTGTATGTAGGTGCTGTCTTTGTTTTTTGACCATATGATGTTTGACAATTTGTCTGATCAATTATTTGATAGGCATCCAACACAGGGATGCTGCATGAGAATATTGTACTGACTCCATCTTACGACTTGTATTCAAGTCTTAGTTACACCAAAACCTTGAAAGTGCTTACTCTACTGTTTAATGTATTTATTTAGTATAAATTACAATGTGCTATGTCACCATGCAGACCATACAAAAAATGGCATTATATATAAAGGCAACACAGAGTCTATACAATAAGAGAACTCACAAAACTTACTTTGTAAGTCTGAGCTGAGAATGGGCATATTATATTTAAATTAGAGAAGATTCCAGGATTATTTTATTTTTGCAAGTAAAGTTTGTTGTGATGATTTGTTTTAATGGAATGTCTTGGTCTTAAAATTTTTACTGGAATGCATGGTATCATATTTGCCATGATTTGACTTCTGGAAGGAAATAATGAAATTATTGGCTCAGTGAGAATGTTACAGCGGCCTGGAGCAACAACAACTGCTACAAAACCCTCTGTTATACTTCAAATGTAACACATTTAAAATACTTCTCACTATAATAATAAATAAAGGAAGGATAGTTTTTTTCTGATGGCACTCTTGTTGTGAAGACAGAATAGGAAGATGTCCCCATTTGAACCATATGATAAGACATAAGGAATCAGTATGATACTGTAGAGCAGAATGACAGTACCCTTTTCTGCTGACTTGTCTGGTAATCTAGAAGTAGAGTTTTCAGCTATGTCTCTTTTTGTATATTAGTCATGCTATGAGCAATTGTATTGGGGGTATAAAAATGACAAATGTCCTGTTATTAAAAGAAAAATCCTTAAAACATTTTCTCTCAGCGCGGCACAAAACTATGATATATTATTTGAAAAGCCTTAGTTTAACAACACCAATTTTATAATAATGCATCTTTTATATTGATAATAAAGTGAAAGTAAGTCTTGCATTGGTTGATGTCATAGTTTCTCCTAGAAATATTCACCATGTGGTAAGGCATAAAGAATCAGTATGATACTGTATAGAAGAATCACAATATCCTTTTCTGCTGACTTAATCTAGGTATCATTTCAAGTTATGTGTCTTTTCATGTATTAGTCATGGTCTGAGCAATTGTATCCTTTGGGGTATAAAAATGATAAATGTCCTGTATTTAAGGTGTTATTTAAGGAATAATCCTTTAAAATGTTCCCTCAATGCTGCAGAAAACTATAATATATTATTTGAAACACCTTAATAGAACAACACCGATTTTATAACAGTGAATCTTTTATCTTGGTAATAAAGTAAAAGAAAGTCTTGCATTTGTTGAAGTTATAGTTTGTCCTATAAATATTCACGTTTCACAGAGGAATTCCCCCCTCTTTGCAAGTGTGTTTATTTTGGCTCAGTCTCAAAATGTAGGCACTCAAAATGCCTAGGGCGACAAGCCAAAAAACAAAAGACTGCAAACCTGGAGAAGAGCGACTTTTGAAAATCTATCTTCTCCTTTACCTCTCAACTGTAGAGAGTTTCTCAGAATGTCCAGATTTTGACTCATATTTTTGATCTGTTTCTCATAAATGTGTTTTGTTTGGCAAGTCACTGCAAATCATTGAGGACTGAATTCAGAAAATAATCTCAAACATTTGAGATTCAGAATTCATACCCTTCAGAAAATCCATGATAATGCAAAACCTGTTATTATATCAACTTTTTAACTTTGTAAGAGTGGTATTTAAAAATTGTCCCTATTTTTGGGCAAATTTCTCCCCATTATTTATAGCTACACCCAGATTTTTTGCTCTAAGAGGTCCAGAGGTATGTTAGGTGACAGGTACTTCCAGATCCCCCGATGTAGGGGGCAAGCCCCCCCCCCAACATTCATTGAACTTAAATATACGAACTCCAAAATTGCCATATCTCGGACAAAACAGAATATTCCAAGAAATGACATCTCAGACTTAGGATATGTAAGTCCGTTCTTTCGGACATTCAGTTTCTGTATTTTGTAACTCACTCTAGCATGGTCCTGACATTTCAACTGGTTACCATTTATTCTCTGTGGAGAGAGTTTAATCTGCCTCTGGGGTGTTATATTTTATGGGTTGGTTTAGTACCCTCTTTAATGACCTCTTCCAAAAACTCAGATTTGTCACCCTTCATACTCCCTTAAAACTTCATGATATGTAAAGTTGTCACTAGATGAAATAAGAATGAGCCCTTGAATAGGATTATGATTTGATATGATAGAATAGGACTAGATTTGTGAAGTAACCCCACAGAATGATGATGGACTTGGGTTACCTGTTGGGCAGTGTGCTGGCTCACTGGTTATGGTTTGTGCTTCAGCATCCAATCACGACCTCTATCAGTCTTACATGTTCTTAGTTAGTGTGGGATCTCTCCAAGTACTTTTTTCCTGATATATCTCAAAACACATTCCAGTTGTCTCATTAATCTCCCTCTTTTTACTGTCAGTAAATATATATATGTTTACATAATGTCAACTTCACTACTGTACTTGAGTCTATTTTAATGTCAACGATTACCTTTTTATTTACCTGTTTAGCAAATAAAAAATTTAGCTTGAAAATGAAAAAAAAATTACTGAAATCATTTTGCTAGACTATTCAAACAAAAAGTTAAAAACGTCATGCAGATAAACCATTTGGTAAAAACTCCCAAAAAGACCTAGCTAAGCTAGAGTCTTCACTGTGTAATACTTAAAGCATTCTGTAGTGGAGGCCTTTGGATATGTGCAAATGACCCCTTAAGAATATACCTGTTTTTAAGTTACATGGCTTTTTATTTATTTATTTGACATTTGTTGACAGGAATGTCCAGCTGAGCATAAACCCTTTTTCAGTGGAGGCCCGGGAAGTTTGATTGTCCATGACTTTTTTCTTTTTGTGTCTGTACTGGTGCATTCAGGCCAATAAAGCCAAACCCCACTAGCTGTAGACATGCCTTGTTTTGCCCTTTTTCTGAGGCCATCAGTACAGCATGAGTGGATTGTCTGCATATACTTTGGAAACACAGAGTTTAAGGCCAACAACAATAGTTCATGGGTTCATACATTCATAGGTCCTTAGTAAGCCTTTGATGGAAGAAGATCTTAAGTAGCTCAGCCTTCCTTACTTTGCTGTGGTAGTTTTTAGCCCTTATATTTTGCATACAAGTAACCTGGAGATGGGGCAAACAAGGATATGTACTGACATTTACATGCTTCTACTATACATGAGGAACAATTCTACTAACCCATGTGAGTAAATTTAAATTTACCAAGCCTTTCACACAAACTACATTTGAATAGAGTAACAGAAGTATTTTTCTTTATGTAAAGTGGAAGATGGTTCCATAGAAGTGGCATTTTATGTGATACAAACATATCTATCCAACATGTTCAATTTATTTTTCAAAAGAGATTGAGATCCTTTGAGCAGGTGGTTATGGTACTATTGTCTTGTAAATGTGTAATAGCTCTGACAGAATAGGTCTGTTGAAGCTCCATGCGTGAGACAGAAGGTGCTTCTCAGTAGCCTGTATGATGCCGTATGACGTCACTGATCTTTTTATGAATATTCCCCATGAACAGGTGCTTTCCTTTTTTCAAGATGCCCTTTTACAAATAGAATCCTTGGAACAAAGGGAAGTAAGATTGTTGGTTAAACTTACCGAATTAGTTTTACTGAATAACTTCTTGTACATTGAAGGTGAGTGTGAGTTTTACAGGCAGTTAAAAGGGTGGCCACGGGGGTGGTTTTTGCCCCCATTTTTGCTAACCTAGTTATGCTCACCTAGGAAAGACATTTTGTGTTCCAAACACCACTTCCTTCTTACTGGACACTTTATGGTAGATTCCTGAATGACATTTTTATTAGTTGGCAAAGGACAAAAAAATGGAGAACTTTTTAAACTA
Organism: Protopterus annectens; assembly: GCF_019279795.1. NCBI lineage: Eukaryota > Metazoa > Chordata > Ceratodontiformes > Protopteridae > Protopterus > Protopterus annectens. Next base: position 119,426,542 of record NC_056736.1, on the reverse strand, counting down.
TATCTCTGGTACTACTTCATTTCATAGATTTACACACAAACTCTCATTCCAAACAAATGATTTATTTCCTTTGTTTACAGAAAGAGCATGTTTCCCAACTGATATCTTCACTATAATAGTTCACACCCATCACATTGTAAAAAGAATCTGAATAAAGGTCAACGACAACTTGTTTTTTGATGAACTGGAAGAATGAAAAGAATGTTTTTAGAGAGAGGATACCCACAATACTTATTATCTAATATTTGTGATGAGGTTGTTAAGGGAAGGGGGTTAAACATACACCACTCCTAGAAAATGCTAATGCAAGTTCAACTTTTAGTGTTTCACACAGCAGTAATACTGTTGATTTTCACAACTCAATGGCAATCAAATATATCGGTACATGTTCATTTGTAAAACGCATTTATTATTAAGAAGTGGATAATACTGAAAGCAGATGATGATGTTTTTTGAACAGCAGGACAAGAATCCCACTTTGTTTACAAAGTAGGCAATAACATTAAAAAATGCTGGAGAGTTACATAGTGGAGCCACACATAAGTGCCACGAAATGCGGGAGAAGTAGGTTTTGTTCTTACATCATGTCAGGAAAGTGTAGTTTTGAAAAATTATTGCAACACTAAAGTTATTTTTGTAAGGGGGAATTGTGAAACCAAGGGAGTGGTATATTTAGCTATTTGTAAGCAACGTTAGGCATGCTATGTGGGTAAAACAGAGAGAAAAATAGTTAAAAAAATATACAAGCACCTATGTGATATTAGAAAATTGAACACCAACAATGCTCTTTGCAAACACTCTCTGGTATGCCAAGACTTCAAAAACTTTCTTTTTAGAATTTTGGAAATTGTTAATTAGGGTTTCAGAGGTGGTCATCGGGAGAACTGGATTGAATACAAAGAGTTAGTGTGGCAAATATGCTTAAGATGCTACCACATTCCCTGGATTGAATTAGCACACTTCTATTATTCTTGTGTTAAAAATGAGACCAGCAAAGTTATGAATGTATTTTATTGGCTATAAATACATTAACTATTTTAAAGCTACAAGAATGTATTACTTTTTTATATTTTTATTGTATTTATGCTACATTGTATTTTATTTAATTGTATGCAGTTATAGTGTACAAAGATTTCAAGATGGATTATGCTCATAACTTCTAGTGTGTTTGATATATTATTTAGTATAACTTTTACTAAAATTTTTTATAGTCTATAATTTTTAGTGTTCTGTTGAACAATGCTGCCTCTGTATTGTGCTTTTATCATGTCCTTGTATAATTTTATTTTGTCACTGTTTGTGCTTGGAGCTTTTCTCCCCGGGCCTCTACTGAAAATGGACATATGTCCAGCTAGACTAGCCCAGTCAACAAATGTAAAAATAAAAAATAAAATAATAAAAAATAAATTTGTACACACTAAAACTTCATATTCTGTCCTTCTGTAACAACAATTTTTTTCAAGGGAAGTAAACTGTGGCTGGAAAAAAAAAACTTAAAATCTTGTTTAAATGGTTTAATTAATTGATTACTTACCTGTCTGATCATGTTTAGTAATGATTAGGATATGGGTTTAACATGGTATATTGTATTTTACTGACTGTTCTGATGAAATCACCAGTTTTTGGTCATGAAAGTGCTCACCATTTTTCAATAAAGTAGTTAATTTTATCTTGGAAAATTTTGCAGTATTTTCTACACATCCCTTGGCTATTCCTGAGTGATATGAACAATATTTTGTGTTTATTAGTCATTTTTCATGGTTACATGGTATGCACACTCTTCAGGCAGCCACAGTGGTGCAGCGGTTAGCATTGCTGCCTCACAGCAAGAGGTTCTCCGGTTTGATCTTCGGCTGGGTTGCCTTCTGTGCGGAGTCTGCATGTCCTCCCTGTGGTCGCGTGGGTTTTCTCCAGGTGCTCTGGTTTCCTCCCAAAGACATGCTGTAGGTGGATTGAACACTCTAAATTGGCCCTAGGTGTGAGTGTGTGCCTTCTGTGGAAGGTTGGGCGCTGGGCTGGCAACTTTACACTGTAAAACTCTACTGCCAATCATGAACAAACAGATGATCTGCTGTGGAAACCCCCAACTGGGAAAAGCCAAAAGAAGAATGGTATGCACACTCTTTCTTTGGTTCTGGATGATTATGGCACCACTGGACTTGTGAATGTGCAATAGCTCTGACAAAATAGGGTCTCTTGAAGGTCCATGCTTGGGACTGAGGTTGCTTCACAGTAGCCAGTATGATACAGATTAAGCCCTTAATATATTTAGTGAGAAAGCAGTGTGGGCATTCCAGATGAGACAAGTGTTTGATCAGATACATAGTGATGGGGCATTATACTCAATGATTGACTTAATGAGTGAAAAGTGCAGTGGAACAATTACAGAGGCCGACGTCCGTAAACATTTAGGGGCCTACAAAATATCACAAATAACATCCAAATCAAAGGGTAAAAAAGGTCCAAAGGGGAAAAAAACATTCTGTAAAAATTCAAGGAAAAAACAGGCTAAGCTACAATTTTCCCATGGGATATATATAAATGATACTTTAAATACATATCAGTGTTTCAGCTACATGGCTCCAGAATGCGCATGAGTTTTAAATTGTAAGTCTTTACCGGTGTATTCAGGCCAATAATGTCAAACCACACTGGCTGTAGAATGATTTTAGTTCAGATGTTCATATTCTATTCTCTGTTCTATTGTCTAAGGTGAAAATATGACACAATCTTTGTTGTTTTCACACACAAACAACGGACTTACACATTCACACACTGTGTAAGTACTTATAAAGAGAGTCAGAAAATTTAAGCACAGGTGTGCATACACACACACACACACACACACACACACACACACACACACACACACACACACACACACACACACACACACACACAATACACATGCCATCTGTACTAGAATATAACTCAACCTAACACACATGCACACACACACTCTCCCACGCCCACACACATGCATATTTTTTGCCAGATATCTTGGTTTTTCAGGGCTTCTACTGGTGGGAAGGTCATTAACTAGATGCTTTTCCCATCTTCCTTTATAGTTGTTGCAGGTGCACATCAGACTCTGACATAAGAGTTTGAGATGCTGCAAGAATTTTTCTGAGGTATAGCACTTTAAGACGATATTAATGACTTACAGCAATCCTTCCAGTAAAGGAAAAAATCTATTTTTTCAAGGCTCTATAAACATTCATGCTTTTGTGTTGCATGTTCAAGATTTTCTATGTCTGGTTACATGTGAAATTTGTTGGGGCACTTTCCTGAGTATTTTGGGTTAGATTTTTATCACTATGGATATTATGCCTGGGATGCTGAAGACAGATGCACAAATGTAATAGTTTAGGATCAAAACCGATGCTGGTCAAAAACAGCAAACAAAAGTAGTCTTTTTTTTTTTTAACTGATAACTAAGTTTCTTCCATGTCTGTAAAATGTTGTTATCTACTGCTCTGTTTATTGTGGTTCTCTCTAGAGGAAAGTACCTTCTTAGATGTTGTTCTAAACTTCTGCTTGAACTTCAACAGGCAGACTGTGTTTTTCACTAAACTAATTCAAGTTCAGGTTTATTTCAGTGTTTCTTTCCAAAGCAGTATTATAATCTGATAATATTATATAACAACATTGTCTCCCTATTGAAATGTCGGCACTCAAAAAGCAGAGAGCCGACAAGCCAAAACAAAAAGAACAAAAACACAAGAGAAGGATGCATCTCAAAAATTGCTCTTTTTCTTTAAATTTATTTTTGTAGGCTGGGCAAGTCCCCCTGCACCCCCCACCTCCATGTGGGGGTAAGCTCCCCTCCCCAGAACTTAATATAGCAACTCTGAGAGCACCATACCTCAGAGAAAAGGGGATATTCTGAAAAATGGCATCACGGACTTAATATATTTAAGTCCATTCTTTCAGCCATTCAGTCTAATTTACACATTTCTGTATAGCTACTCTAAGACCACCAGGGCTGATCACACAAATAGGAAAAGAAAGGTCAGACAGATCAAAGAGGAAACGGCTTTCCTATACATGCTGAAGGAGAAATTGCTTGAGTATCTGTACCATACAGAATAAAACAGATAAATGGCACAATGCTGAATGCTGTTTCATAGGAAGTCATTGCTGGTGTAGTTTCTAAGTTTTTGCCACCAATGATTCACATTTTAGAGGTATTTCTCCCTTCCTTTAGCTGATGTAACCATGGAGGTAGTATTTGCAAGTTTGAGATGTACAGGGAGGTGCAAGGGGCTTGCACCCCCTGAAAAAAAAAAACATGAAAAAAGGAGTTTTTCACCCTTTTGAGAAATTGATATTTTTTTTTCTTTCTTTCAGAACATCACTTTTCACAAAATTGCACTTTCATAGTAGAACCAAAAGGAAAAGTGATAATTTCCTAGATGGTACAGGACTGTTTAACAGACTGTTGCAAATTAAGCTTTATTAGGGCCTATCTAGTATAAAACAGTGATGGAGAAGTACATGGTGTTTTATGACTTGTTAAAGCTTCTTAAAGAAGTTATTTTTAGATTATTTGAGATAGGTCCCTGGGGGAATATTTAGACTATTCAATATTTAGATGGTGCAGTGGTGCAGTGGTGCAACGGTAGCATTGTCACCTCACAGAAGGAGGTTCTCTGGTTTGATTCTCAGCTGGGGTGCCTTCTGTGTGGTGTTTGCATGTCATTCATGTGGGTTTCCTCCCACATTACAAAGACATGTGTCTGGAGCATTTCTCTGTGGGCCTCTGCTAAAAATTGTCTTTGTTCCAAGTTGGACTTTCCCGGTTAGCAAATGTTAAATAAATATTTACTTGAGGAATAGCAGCACATAACATGTTCCAGAAAATTATACTAGTACCAAGAATATCCCTTGAGTAAAATCATTAAAATGCTTTAGATATACTGTAAGTTGTGTCTTAGTTCCATTTGAGTGAGTTATAAATACCGGCAAAATATTTATGACAGTAGACTGCACCTCATCTACCCATCACTGTTTAGTCAGAATGAGGTACATGGTCATTCATTTGCCAGTAGAATAAGTGGCTGAAATGCCTTAGACTATTTTAATCATAGCAAGCTTATTCAAATGAAAATTAATACTGATACATGCTATAATGTGCTAATAGCTGACTGCAGCGAACTGAATTGCTGAACTCACAATAATATCACTGAGTTGTTAACAAATTATCAGCCTTTCTCCAGATGCAAAGAAACAGTCTGAATCCACTAAAGGGTGAAGATTGACATTCAGGAAACAATTTTCTGGTTAAAATATGAGAACAGGCCTTCTTTGACATGTGATGAATCAACCTGATAATGAATTTGACATATCATTAATAATTTAGAAATCAATATCCATGAGTGGTATGGCATTTTATCAAGCCTTAATGATTGGTTAAATTATGTTTCTACTGTTTGTCTATACAGAGCTAGTTTTCTAATAATAGATCACACTGAAATATAAACTTCATCAAAAATGTTGAAGTTAAAAGCTATACTATAAATAAAGGAAATACTAGACAGAAGCTCTTTTAATTAATGTAAATGTACTCTTTATTTTGAAACAGGAAAAACATGCACTTCCTGGAACATCATTATTCTAAATCTATGCCGTCTTCCCTTCTGATATCCTTAAGCCTATCTATAGTTTATTTGTGCCATAAAATATTTCAGCATCAATCAAACACACATGAATGGTCATGAAACAGACAACATCAAGAGACTGTTTAACACATTTCAAAATGATATATGGAAGAGCTGTGTCAGAAACCCATTTTTATTTGATGCATATAATTTTGTAGCTAATTAATACGTTTATAAAGACAAGGTGCATTTGTCTTGGGAAAGGAAGCCTTTTCAGTTTTTTTGTAGCCTGTCACATGGGTTAGGTAAATAATTAATTAACTGTTTAGTGATATTCTACTTGGCATTTGTTCATAAGTACAGTTTCCTTAGTTACTTTACATATGGAGTGCATTGGATTTACAGAAACTCCAAACAGGAAATTATAATTTAAAATCTATAAACAAGATGAGGTAGTGACACTAGGGCTGAGTGGCCATGTATAAAAACTGCAGGGTGAGTGACCATGTATAAAAAACACAGGCTCTTCTATGTTTAAAATGAAGAAGTGAAAGCAGACACAGCCTCTTCTATGTTTAAAATGAAGAAGTGAAAGCAGACAGGGGTGTTGTGCCAATACTTTTAGCAAGATTGTTACAGTGTTTTCTCTTCAGATCAAATAATCCATACAATGGGTTTAAAAAGGACAACAAGATTACATAAGTCCATATTCACATTTGCTGAAATGGTTGTCTTTGCTCAAGCAACATTTTGTGGTTCCACCACATCTCTTTCCATGCTAGATAATTCAGTTTTCAATCACTGTAAAAACCTATATTCAAGTCTAGTACCTATTACCTTCAATTGCAACCTCATCATCTTATACTGAAAAGCAGACTCTGTACTTCTGGAGTAGTTAAACATTATGATTCTCCTCTTTGTTAAATAAAGGAGTGTGGTTTTATTGGCCTACTGCTGTCATGTGAGCATCAATGACATTATATTCTATTGCCAGAAAAGTCATATGTTTATTAGATAGGATAATGTTATCCCAAAATCAGCAAGGTCAGGACAGATTTGTATAATTTATGTGATGCCCATGCTATGTATTAAAGATAAAGGTCTTCCTTCACCGTAAAAATAGACCTGAACCTCAAACAGCAAATTCAATTAATTATTTTGAATTCATTGTTGTCCTGGTGAGTCCTAATATTAGTAAAAAATATGAGTACATACTAAAGTGATTAGTTAGCCAATAAAAACCAATGAGTAAGGACACTCCAATGGCAGCCCAGTGGTGTAGTAGCAATATAAACGTATAAAACATACACCACCACTGTACGAGAATGCAGTACTCTGTTTATTACAAAAATAGCAAAAAAATATATATACAAACGGTAAGCACTTTTGCAACAAATATTGCTTCTTCAGACCATTAAAATGATATTCCCACAGCATTCTTAAATATATATAAAGCAATAAAACATCTTCCAATAAAAATCTAAACACAATTAAAATACAATTATATAATTAACAGTGAATATCAATGATCCAATACTCATGTCAACCAATCAAATATGTTCTTAGCAGCAACTAACCTATCAAATACTTACAATCTTAACCATTTATGAGCATTGAATTGTGCTCACCGTGATAGGATATAAAAACACCAATCCTGAATACTCAATGCAACTTATTCATCAAATCAGATTGTGTGTCTACTTATATTTGCCAATCAGAGTCAAGTAATGTTAAACTTTGATTTCATAGCTAGTCTAGATAGACATTACTATCCATGGGAAATCAAAAATCAAAACTAAAGAAAATGATGAGAACTTTTTCCCAATGAATAAACTAGCAAGGTCATAATTTATATATCATAACTATAAATCATCGGAGATTTCCATCTACAAAACACAGATAACAGCAAAACATCACTTTTACATGCTATAATATAAATTTGCAGACGCTTATATGCACTATGTATATAAATTCAAATCAAGAATCAGTGACCCTGGTATTGCCGAGTGTGCTCTGTATTATCTAATAAATTGTAAAGCAACATTGCCACTTTAAAACCTTGTTGTAGTGTCACAACATTTTCATGAACAGTCCACAGGGTTTGTAGCCTGCTAATACAGAATGTGTAACCTCATTAGCAGCTTTTCCAAATACACATTCTGTAAATAGACATTTTTTAAAAAAAAAACTGCTGTTCTTAAACTAGTTATGGTATATAGCTGCAGGATCTTTGTCGAACTTATATTACCTTATCACATATTAGCAGGTTAGAAACCCTTTGGAGTGTTCATGAAATTGTTTGTGACACTACCACAAGGTTTTAAAGTGGTGATGTTGCTTTACAATTTATTACATAATGCAGATCACACTCGACGCCAGGGTCACTGATTTTTGATTTGAATTTATATGCATTGTGCATATAAGTGTCTGGGAATTTATATTATAGCATGTAAAAGTGGCAATTTTGCTGAATAGTGATTTATGTTGTGCATAAGCAGGAAACCGTTAATAAAATCAGTGTTATTTTATCATTGTTATCTGTGTTTTGTAGATGGAAGCCTCTGATGATTTATAGTTATGATATATAGATTATGACCTTGCTAGTTTATTTGTTGGGAATATCATCATTTAGTTTAGTTTTGATTTTTGATTTCACATGGGTCGTAATTGAGGGATTGGTGCTTTTATATCCTAGTACGGTGAGCATGATTCAATGCTCATGAATGGTTTAGATTGTATTTGATAGGTTAGTTGCTGCTAAGAATGTATTTGGTTGGTTAACATGAGTATTGGAGCATTGATATTCACTGTTAATTATATAATTGTATTTTAATTGTGTTTAGATTTTCATTGGAAGATGTTTTATTGCTTTATGTATTTAAGAATGCTGTGGGAATATCTTTCTAATGGTCTGAAGAAGCAACGTTTGTCAAGAAAGCGCTTACCGTTTTTATATTTTTTGCTATTCTTGTAATAAACAGAGTACTGTATCCGTATACAGTGGTGGTTTATGCATTATTTAGTTAGAATGATTTTGCTTTGCACAGACAATGCTGACTATAAATGGTGGTCACATTTTCATCTTGTAAAAAGATAAATCGCCTTCTCAACATCTGATAAGACAGCTAGCTCCTTTTAAATATTTCTGAGTCCATCTTTAAATGTGATTTTTTTGGGAGGTATGTTTTTGACTCCTGCCAAACAACTATCAATCTCGTAGCCACTGCATTCTCATCCATTATTTCATGTGTGTGTGTGTGTGTGTGTGTGTGTGTGTGTGTGTGTGTGTGTGTGTGTGTGTGTGTGTGTGTGTGTGTGTGTGTGTGTGTGTGTGTGTGTGTTTCTGTGGAGTGTGTGCATTTGTGTCTGTGTATTATTTGCAGCTATGCAAGGATTTTGGAGGTGAGAAGTGAATGCAGGTATGAACCACATTTTTCTTAATTGTTGGATAATTTATACTCAAAAATGACTTTTCAAGTGCCAGGGGCGATTCATCATCAGTCTTGTAGCATTGATCTTCACTGTGACTAAACAATTAATATTATTATACATAGTGTCTAAGATTTGGAGTCTGAATGAAGATGCTATTTAACCATTGTCATGGTTCAAGTGTCATTTAATATACTTTTGACAGTGGAATTTTGTAACTTAAAATAAAAATGCAATATACAGCTATGATTAAGACAAAGCATGCATTAGAATAAATCAAGTGTTTTTTTTTTTTTGGGGGGGGGTAAAGTTTCTGTACTTCTTGTTTTGGACTAACTGCATCTTTCAAACACCCTCTAAAAACAACCTCAAGGTTATGTTACTAAACTCTAGGAGTCTAACCCAGAAACTACACTCACTGGAAGCAGTCCTAACTCTGGAAGATTCTGACATTTGTGCAGGCATGGAGACCTGGTTTAAGGCTGCAGATAGCACCCCAACCATACCAGATTACATTTCCTTCCACACGTTCAGACCACAAACTGAAGACATGAGAACTAAAGGAGGTGGTGTATCCATGTTCATTAAAGATAAATACACCTCTAAATTGGATAAGCAGCACGATTCCCTTGAATTACTTTAGGTGCAATTGACTGTAGGTAAGACCCCTCTTCAGGTCAATGCCAGCTATTGGACCCCCTCCATGAATCAGGACATCCACTCAGCCTAATTGGATCTACTTGAGTCAATCAAGATACAACCAAACACCCTGGTTTGGGAGACTTTAATTACCTGTCCATAGACTGGGTAAATTATACATGTTCTAACTCACTTGCCCAAAGTTTCCTGGACTTCATTAACTCCAATTCCCTGGTCCAGCTGGTTGACGCACCCACAAAGGGCTCAAAAATCCTGGAACTGGTGCTCACCAACATGCGGGACCAGCCCCAGTGTGTGGCCATCCCTGGTGAGATCTGACCACAAATCAGTCTCGTTAGAAGTAACTATAACCACAAGACTGCCCTTAGCAACAACTAGACTAAAAAACTTCTCCAAGGACAATTACAGCCTCTTACATGATGGCATAAATAGCTTCATAGCCACCTCCCACTGATGGAACAGACACCTATGCTGAGCTATACACCAATGCTTTATACAAGTACCTGTACAAATGTATTGACTCTGCCATAGCTGATAGAATCAAAGAAAGATATTCAAGGAAAAACAAACCTGCTTGGTGGACAACTGCCATTAATAGGCTATACAATAGGAGAAAGAAATTGCTGCCTAAAAGTAGGAAGGAACATTCTCAAAACTGGAAACACTCCCTCCTCAACTTAAATGAGCAAATAAGACATCTAGTGAAGTCCTCCAAAGCTAACTATGAATCCAGATTAGCTTCCTTAACTAAGGATAATCACAAGGTGTTCTTTAGTTACATCCGTGACCTTAAAGGTGAGGTCCAGATTTGCTCTGAACTCGTAGTTAATGGTACTACATATATAGAACCTGTGGATATAGCACACCTGCTGGCTGACAGGTTCAGTGAAAACTTCACTCCCCTGTCCCCGCCACATATACCACAAAGCACTCCTAACACCTGCCCCCTGCCTAGTATCTCTGAGGAGCAGGTCTTAAATGCCATCTCCAAGGCCTCTATGGGACCAGGCAACATCTTGGACTGTGTTCTACATGGATTAAAATAGGAATTAGCATCACCATTGAGCATGCTTTTCAATTACGGCCTAAGCAATGGCTTTGTCCCAGTGGAATGGAAAACAGCTACTGTCATCTCTTTGCACAAAGGGCGTGCATCAGTTGACCCCGGGAACTATAGACTCATTAGCCTGACCAGCCATATCTGCAAAGCCATGGAATGAATCATCATGGACCTTAACAACAAAGATATAAAAGATCTCCAAGTGCTCGACCCCTCACAGTTTGGTTTTGTCAAGGGGAAATCATGCCTGTTAAACTTGGTGGACTTCTCTGAGACAGTCACCAAAGCCCTAGACGAGGGCAAATCTGTGCATGCAGCCTACCTAGACTTAGCCAAGGCCTTTGGTACAATTCCCCACTGAGGCATAATTGGTAAGACAGCTGGGTATCAACCAAAATATTGTCAGGTGGGTTGCAAACTGGCTCACTGATAGAATTCTTACAGTCAAAATAGGGGAATCCACCTCCTCCAGCAGACCTGTAACCAGGTGGTGTTCCACAGGGATCAGTTGTGGGACCCCTACTGTTCAGAATATACTTCCCTGAAGTACAGGCTAAAACTAAAGGATTGTCGCTGATAAAGTTTGCTGATGACTACAAACTGGGAGCGATCATTGAAACCTCTAGTGATGTCAACATCCTGCAAGATGGTCTTATGCAGACTAATGACTGGTGCCAAAGTCATGGTCTTAAACGTAATGCAAAAAAATGCATTATCATCCCCTTTGGCAAGGGTGATGCTCCTGTAAACTACCATATCAATAGCAAAACCCTAAGCACGCAGTCAGTGCTGATAGATCTGGGCATACAGGTTGACAGCAACCTTAACTTTGATCACCATGTCTGCACAGTGGTAAGAAGGGCATTTTATATTGCTCATCTCATAAGTAAGGACATTGCCTCAGAAAAAAAGAGGTTATGACCCCCCCCCCCCCACACACGTACTCTTCTCTCATCAGGCCAATAATAGAGTACAACACTCCCATTGGTATCTTCCTTTTCAAACACCTTCAGCAATTGGAGAGACCACAAAGGCTCCTTACAAAGAAAATTCAGGGTCTTCAAGATTTGTCTTATGAGGGTAGACTGAAATTATTGTCAATTTACTCTGTGTCATACACAGTGCTCAGAGGTGACCTGTGCCTTGCATATAGAGCAATCTCTGACCCAGCTTTAATGGAAATGCTGCACATTCACAGGTCAAATGGCACACAGATCACTTGCTCAAAGGACCTTAACCTGTATGTAACATCAACAGAACTTGCTGGAGAGACAGATTTGTTTACAGAGGTTGCGCACTTTTGGAACAAGCTTCCTATTCATGTTAAACAAAGCTTCTCATTGGCCCTATTTAAGCGCAGTTTGGAAGATTGGATGGGTACCCAGAAATTCATGCCAGGGGTTCCACATGTGCCCCTCTTAGACAGGGGCAATAGGCACTTATTTTAGTGTCTGCTTGATCCAGACAACCTTGGGAACACAGGTCGAGCTTGACTAGGCCTGTAAGTGCCCTTGGGACATTAGCCTAGTAACCTCCTATGATTCTTTTATCCTATGAACAAATTGAACTGAATCCTACAAACTGAACTGATTGTACCAAGCTGAACTAAGGTGGGCTACCAGCCACAACTCTGAGATGAGACACCATATGACTAGAGGCTTCTGAGCTTCCAAAAACCCTAAATTCTCTAGTTTTTTTGTTTATTTTCACACAAAGCAGTGTTTAAATATCTGATCTGTTAACCGTTTAAAATATTCTTTAAAGTATAATTGCTGATTTTCTGCTGTTTTAAATGTTTTTTAGTGTCTCACTGCTATTTTTCAGATGTTTTAAACATTCTCTAGTGTTTTCTGTTGAAACTAGTGTAGATAGTAGTTGTAGCATAGGCCAGATACGGGCTTAATGCTTCTGGAACTGTTTGTAGTAATTTGTTGGTTCTGAGCACATTTTTCAGGCCATCTTGGATTGGATTTGCACTTTTTTGAGAGAGTAATGCTGACTGGGGCCTGTCTGGTAAAGAGAGGCTGGTCTAGGGCTTGAAATAAGCATCCTTATTTGTCCTTTTGAATCATTTTAAAGTTTTTTTTTCAAGTTTTTAGCTTCTGGTATTTAGCCCTGCTAGGCCTTTAGGCACTGCTGCACAGTTGTGAGCCAAAGCCAGATAGTTAAATTCAATAAATTTTTCCTAAAACCCAGGCAGAAATATCCATCCACTGAGCTCCTCCATGATCAACTCTGAATAGCCACCCCTAGTGACAATAGTCTTCAACCTAGCATTATGGACAGCTGGACTACCCTAGTTTCTCTTGCAACCTTGTTGACTTGGGTCTCTTGAGGCAGTGTAGCTATTGCCTCATGTACACAGATAACCCTTTACTAATAACACACTCTAGTACCAAGTGCAAGAGATGTATTTACATTAGGAATCTAGAATAAATGCTCTCTCTCTCACTCACACAAAATGGTAACACGGAGAATGTTGTCAACTCACCCACCTCTACATATGATCATAGTACCATTACTCATGCACATACCACTACTCATACCCATAGTACGCATCAAACACATAAATCCACATATGTGGAATTTCTCTCAAAAACTTACACAATCCCCGCAGCAACCATCACACATAGCAACACCAGTGTCTCACTCACCAAGCCAGTAAGGCATAACACTCAAAAAACATTTTTTTTTGTGATTGGAGACTCAGTAATGAGACACACTGATGTCCCACTCACCAAGCTGGATAAGGAGAAAGTCATGGTCATCTGCCTGTCCAGTGCCAGGATTCATCAGATCACACATGCACTCATGTCTCTCAGCACAAGTACCGTTATGACTCTGTCACAGTTCATGTTGGTGTGAATGACCTGAGGTGCACCTCACTGGGCTATATGAAGAGAGACATGGTTGAGTATGTGTCCCAGGCAGGTATGACCCTAGCCTTGAGCAGCATACTGCCTTCACCTGAAATGATGCCACAGTATATACAAAAAATGATTGATTTCAATAACTGGCTCAGTTTTTGGTATTATTCAAAGAGGATCCAGTTCCTGTTAGCCTGGGAAGCCATGGTCAACAAACCTCACTGCTTTGCTAGAGATGGTTTGCATCTGGTACCTCTGGGTTTTTGGCTGCTGGAAAAGGCTCTTCCCTCGCCCATGTGCCTTTTTTAGGCAAGGTCTCAAAAACAACATTACCAATGTGAAATTAACCAATCAGGACAAAATAAGGGTCATGCTGCTAAATGTTAGGAAATTAAACCAAAAACTGCACTCCCTAGAAGCACTTCTATTAGAAGTTGTAGATATCTATGCAGTCACAGAAACCTGATTCAAGGCCTCAGAGAATACCCCAGCCTTGCAAGGTTACAATGCCTTCACACCTTTAGACTGCAAAATGAATAGTGAAAACCAAAGGAGGCGTTGTTTCAATTTATATTAGAGATAAATTCACCTCCTGTCTATTTAAACTGGACAACTGCATGGAGTTACTCCAGGTCCAGGTTACGGTGGGTAAGAACCCCCATTCAGGTCATAGCCAGTTATAGATCTCCCCTCCATGGACTGCAATGCCCAAGAATCCTGCTTGAGCAAACTGAAGACAATCCAAATTTTACCGAACACGCTGGTTATGGGGAATTTCAGTTATCCCACTATTAGCTGGGAAAACTTCGCTAGCGCAAAAGTTCCTTGACTTTGTTAATTCAAATGCCCTGGAACAAACTGTCCAAACCCCGACAAGGGGAACAAACATTCTGGATCTGGTCCTCAACAACATGTCAAACAGATGTCTTGCCGCAACTGTTGGACCCTCATTAGTTAAAACTAGCCACAAATCAGTCACCTTTGAGCAAGCACTAACACCAGAACTCACAAAGGGTGAAATCAGACTAAAGAACTTCACCAAAACATACTGTACCCTCCTAGGTGAAGGTATAAATACATTCCAAGCCCCACCCCCAAGGTGGAAGTGGTAACTATACCGAAGGTTACACTAAAGTTCAGTACAATCACTTGCATACGTGTATAACCTTGGCTGTACCAGAAAACCAGAGTCTTAAGTTAAAACAAGCTGCCACTGTGGACATCCAGCATCAATAAACTTTACAATAAGTGCATGAAGCTGCTGTCCAAGAAAACAAAGGCAAGGCCCAAACAATGGAAAAGCACGCTCCTCAGCTGCAACAGGCAAATAAAAAAACTTGTCAAATCCTCTAAGGGCTCCTTTGAGAGAAACTTTGCAAGTACAGCCAAGGATAGCCATAAGGCATTTTACAGCTATGTATGTTACCTAAAGGGTAGGACCAAAGCATGTGCAGAACTAGTGGCCAATGGTAAAACACACACTGACCCCACAGAGATAGCAAACCTGGTAATGGATAGGTTTGGTGAAAATTTCACTCCCTTATCCCTTCCTAACTTACACAAACCTTTCCCCAAAGTTCCCAACCAACCTACACATCTGAAGAGCAGGTACTCAAAGCCTTGTCCAAGGCAAAAAACACAGACTCTGTGGGACCAGACAATATCCCAGACTGTCTAATAAACAAGCTAAAACATGAACTAGCATCACCACTAAGTACCTTTTCAATCCTAGCCTAACCACAGGCTTTATTCTTGCAGAATGGAGAACAGCAACAGTTATTCCCCTCCACAAAGGTGGCCTAATAACAGACCCAAGGGAATTATAGACCCATACGCCTGACCGGCCTCATCTGTATGGCCATGTAATGCATCATTATGGACCTCATAAATAAAGACATAGGTAATATCCATACCCTGGATCCTACCCAATTCAGCTTCGTGAAGGGCAGATCATGCCTGCTAAATCTGGTGGATTTCTTTGAAAATGTGACCAAGGCCATTGACTAGGGCAAATCTGTGCAAACAGCATACCTCAACCTAGCAAAGGCTTTCGATGCAATCCCACATTCAGGTCTTACCAATAAACTTAGCAAATTGAATGTATTCACCTTAGTGTAAGATGAGTTGCCGAATGGCTCACAAACCGGACACACACTATCAAAGTGGGTGAGTCCACATCAGCCATCAGATCTGTTACCAGTGGGGTGCCACAGGGGTCAGTGTTGGGCCCCCTACTGTTTGGTATATACTTCTCAGACGTTCTGGTCAAAACTAAGGGGTTGTGGCTGATCAAGTTTGCAAACAACTACAAACTATGTGCAATCATTGAATCCCCAAATGATGTCAGTATACTCCAGGAGGGTCTCACACAGACTAGCAATTGGTGTATTAGTCACAGTCTCAAACTGAATGCAAAGAAATGCATCATCACTCCCTTTGGCGCAAACAATGTCCCCCTCACACTATCAAATCAACAACAATAACCTAAGTACCCATGAAATGGTAAGGGACCTGGTATCACAAGTTGACTGTGACCTTAACTTTGACCACCATGTGTCTACTGTAGTAAGGAAAGCTTTCTACATAGCAGACTTGATTAGTAACGGCATCGCGTTGAGAGCAAAAGAAGTTATAACCCCCTGTACTAGGCACTTATCCGGCCCATAATTGAGTATCACTCCCCGTTTGGCATGTACTGTAGTAAGCACCTGTAACAATTAGAGAGACCTCAGAGGTTTCTAACAAAGAAGATCAAGGGGCTCCAGCATGTGCCTTACACAGACCAACTAAAGTCCCTGTCACTATACTCCATACTGTATGGACTTCTGAGGGAAGTCTTATGCCTGGCCTACAGACCAATCCAAGGCCCAAACCTAATGAACTTGTCTGCATATCTGTAAATCACACGGGAGTAGGCATATCCCTTCCAGGGACCTACATATGGCCTGTGACTTAAACAGGACATACTGAAGGGACAGATTTATCTCCCAACAACTGCTGCATCTTTGGAACAGGCTATCGATTCATGTGAAACAGAACACCTCTATGACACTGTTCAAGGGGAACCTGTTTGAGTGAATGGGGCACCATAAATTCTTATTGGGGATAGAGCCCACAGCCCTCTTGGACATGGGCAGTCATAACTAAATGCAACCTGGGGAATTGACTAGCATTTCTATGTTATTACATTGGGATGAAAAAGCTAGACTTAAAAAGACCTCCGGGTCCATAGCCTAATAATCTCCTATGATCCTATGATCCTTTAATCCTGTGAACATGCTAACTCCTAGGTGGTACTACTCATATTTCTTAACTGTCCAGATCTTGGCAAAATGTTAGGATTTTTGGCCTGTTCCTCATAAAATTTGCGGTATTCTGAAAAATTGTTCAGCACTGAAGTGACAAATTAATGACAGATACTTGGGTTTCAGACCTTATATCACTGAGAAAATGCATGCTAATGCAAAACCTGTTATTCCAGTAACTTTCTATGTATATAAGAGCAATTTTTTTGAAAATTAGTCCATATTTTTGTGCCTTGTCCCCTCATTATTTTTGGCTTTGTCTAGATTCCTTGTGCTAAGCAGTTGAGAGCTATTCTGAAGGTGGATAGAATTCTTAGGTTACTGAAATCAGTCAAGTATTCTTCAATCTCTGAATATATACATCTGAGTAAGTATGTTTAGTTTAGGAGTCATGAGGTGACAACCCTACTAAGGTGCTGCTAGGATGAGTTGTTTGAGTTAAATTTCAGTTTACTAATAAAATGTTTTATAAATTTTACAGTTCATTTAGTCATCCCGCAGTGACTCAGCCAATACCTACAACTTTTCCATTTAAAGCAGACTCTTTCTGTGTATCACCCAGCCTCAAACAGAAACTCCCCATGAGCTGGTCTCAAGTACATGTCTTCCACCCTATGATGGATAAGCCTTTCCTTTCTATGCCTCAGACACCCAGACCTCTAATTGAACAAGCATCACATGTGCTTTAGTGTCTCTATGGCACTCCGCATATTACAAAATTATTAACTAAAGCTGAAGGCAACTACATTTTTATAAACCAAAAATAATAATAAAGTAAATCAACTGCTAATGTGCAAAAAAGGATGATTCATGATGTCAACAGATGAATTACAATGGTGGTTTCCTGCTCCTATTTGTACACATATATAACACACGATGTAAGAAAACAAGGCAAAGTAGTCATAACTACCATATGAAAAGTCAGAAGAACAAGTGCTTGTAAAACTACATGATATGTTTGAAACATCACTTATCTCCCTGCAACAAATACTGCAATGGAATGGGAAACCAAGAATAACTCACTGGTCTTATAAGTGTAGGTGGAGAGGGAGGTGTGACGTAATCATAAAATGGTGGCAAAAGGGTGATAAATTATTGCATCGTGACTTTCATGCCAGAGAGTAACAGATATCCCTGTTTGTCAACAAACTTTATTATATGGCTTCAGAGTAGTAACTGTGGTCATGTTCTGCTTTAGTGTGAAGAATACAAGACATGAAGAGCACAAGAGAATGAGAAAAGACTGTCCCTTACCTAGAGTTTTATGCCATCGACTAGAACTGATATACAAAAGCTGTATTTGATATCCACACTGCATCACTAACAAGACTCTTAATGACCATCTGTACTATGGCAATGTATTCAAACTAAATTAGTTGACCCTTTTGTTGATTCACTGCTCTTAATTAGAAGAAAAAGCACTCTCAAAGTGCCTGAAACTCATCTTGGAGCAATAAAATATGACTAAATGATAATGCACTTATAAGATCAATGATTGCAAGAAACAGCTTGTTTGAAGAAATTGTGAGCAATACTACTTAGTATTCAAGTGAGAGAGAAAAAAAATTAAAGCATTTCAGGACAAAAATAGAATACAACACTTTAGAATTATGGCTAACCACACAGCCACACATGGACAGGAAAGATTGAATGAAAGATTCAAGGAACACAAAAATATATCAATCCCTGTGGTAAGTACATGCAACCAAATACACACACACACACACACACACACACACACACACACACACACACACACACACACACACACACACACACACACACACACACACACACACACACACACACACAAGCATACACCCACCAAAAAGCACTGACACAGTTATGGAAGAGTTGCAGTACACCCTACCCCACATCCTCTGCATGATATATACATATGTTTATATTTTTTTATTCATTTGCTCATGATAAATCCAAATTGCAATCACATGTCTTATGCCATGAGTATTATTGTTAACTCATTGCTTCCTATGTAGGAATATACTTGGTGGAAAGCTAAATTGTTATGCAGCCTTTGTGAGTACTTTGGTCTGAACAGAACATTCCCTTTGTGTACTTTACTACTATTACTACTACTATGTCTATCACTTGTGTTTGAAATATTTGAAATATATATAAATGTTTGAAATATAGTGGTTGCTGCCACTGCAGTACGTAACACATTTCTAAAACTAAGACATATATGTGCCTTAGCATATGGTATGTGTCTTTATAATGTTAAACGTTAAGGTGTCTATAAGAAATTCTTGATACAATTGCATTTATTTCAGTTGCTCCAAGCCCTGTTTACTTTACAGTGCAGTTTTATTTATGCAGATGTAACCAGAGTCCTGTACTAACATTTAAGTAAATCTAATGATAGGACTCAGATTAGTAGAATCTGCATAACTATGAATATTAATTTTTCCATAGAGCCATGAAAAATGGATTCTACCAGCAGGCTACAGAATCATGATAGTGGATGCTATTTCTAATCTGCACACTTTCACTAAGCTCCACCAATCCCACATGATCCTTTTACTCCAAACTTTTATGTAAATGCACTCACCTGGGTGTAGAAGAGATTTGGAAACACACTCTTAGTCTATTCTTTGTAAATATAACTAATCTGCGTAATGCCTTGTGTATGTTTGAAACAGAGGACCCAGGGCCACATTCTGTAACTCCTGTGTGCACGCACATGAGTGTGTGTGTGTGTGTGTGTGTGTGTGTGTGTGTGTGTGTGTGTGTGTGTGTGTGTGTGTGTGTGTGTGTGTGTGTTCGGGGGGGCTAACTTCCTGCTGCACACAATGAGATGAGTTAAATAGGACCTATGATGAATTATGTGGAATGAGATTTGGAGTCAAACATGCAAGGCATAATTTCAGCATAAATATGAAAAACTCATAAAAATATTTAACAAGGGTCAAAGAGTGTTAATCTGAAGCTTTGAGACTGGAAAATGTAAGTGGGAGAAATTATTTTGTAGACTAGACCTCAGTAATATATTATAGCTGTAGTTCATGGTACTTGTAGAAGGTAAGCAAAATATTCAAGATGACTTCATCAGTTAACAGTCTGCATCTAGTCACTAGACAACTGAGTATAGAAGAACTTCCTGATTAGTGACAATCTAGGAACAGCTTCCTTTTAGTGGAAACAAACTGAAACCAGATCCCAAAGCAGATTTAAGACAAACATGGCTGTCAAAGAAGAATGAGGACCCAGACAATTATCAAAAAGAAACGAGTGACCAGTTTCACACCCTAAGGTGGAAGGTAGATCAGAGAAGAAGAAATGAATGATTCACACAGTTTCATGCCATAGAGTAACCATGATGCTGGTGCCATGGTAGCTACCATAGAAAACAACACAGGGGACTCAGTGTTCAGAACACAATTAAATCAGTTGTTCTTCCGGGTTTGTGGTTGCCACAGCGGAACTCCGGTCTGCTAATGATTGCAGTAGATTTTTACGGTACCAAGTTGCCAGCTCGACACCCAACCTTCAACAAAGGCACACCCATTTACACATCTTTCAAATGCCACTTGACCATGGGGAGGTTATGCAGACTCCACACAGAAGGTGCGCCAGCCAAGAATCAAACGGGAGAACCTCTTGCTGTGAGGCAACAATGCTACCGCTGCACCACCGTTGCAATATTTTAGAAATCAAGGTAAAATCTAAAGAGTCTAAAGGAAAGTCTTCTGATACAAAAATGTCAAGTCTAAGTAAGTAACGTGTATCTTTTTCAAATATTATATCAAACATATAGTATTAAAAGATCCATTATCATTCACTGTTACCATATTTTCAAACACAGTTGCATCCATAACTCCATAAAACGTATGTGCTCATGATTAAACAGTATACAAGAAAAAAACACCATAATTTCTTTTCCTCCTGTTCCATTGTTTTTTTTATTATTCTCATTTGCTGTACTTCAGAGAAAATGCAATCACCAAAACAGTATTAATCTGTAACATTCTTTTCCTTGAGGTAGCAGTCTCATAGAAATCAAAAAATCAACACACTCTGAGTATATACAAATCACTCCTATATGCAAGAAGAAAAAGACAAGCAAATACCAGGACAATCAGTATTGTTCTAGCAGCTGATATGAGCACTCTCATCTCAAGTAACTTACTGGTAGGTATGTTATCCTCCCTTTTACCTCTCAACTGTCCAGATTTTTGCATAATGTCCAGATTTTAGCCTAATATTTTGGCCAGTTTTGCATAAAATTGTTGTAATATAGCAAATCAATGATGGACCATTGAAGATTGAAGTCAGAAAATAATGGCAGATATTTGATTTTCAGACTTCACGTCCTTCAGAAAATTCATGCTAATGCAAAACCTATTATTCTATCAATTTTTTTTTAGTTTGTAAGAGCAATATTTAAAAAGTGTCCCTATTTTGGTGCCTGTGTACCTCCATTATATGTGGCTTTGTTCAAATTCCTTGCTTTAAAAGGTTGAGAGGTATGTCTTTTGTGTATCTAGCAGATGATCATCAGCTGCACTCTAGATTTAATCCTATATCTCAATTTGTTCCTTAGTGTCCCCGGTACTATATCTCAGTTTGTTCCTTAGTGTCCCTGGTACAATATCTCAGTTTGTTCCTTAGTGTTCCGGGTACTATATCTCAGTTTGTTCCTTAGTGTCCCCTGGACTATATCTCAGTTTGTTCCCTAGAGTCCCCAGTACTATATCTCAGTTTATTCATTAATGTCCACGGTACTATATCTCAATTTGTTCCTTAGTGTCACCAGTACTATATCTCAGTTTGTTCCTTAGTGTCCCCGGTACTATATCTCAGTTTATTCCATAGTGTCCCCGGTACTATATCTCAGTTTGTCCCTTAGTATCCCCTGTACTATATCTCAGTTTGTTCCTTAGTATCCCCGATACTATATCTCAAGTTGCTCCTTAGAGTCCCAGGAAGTATATCTCAGTTTGTTCCTTAGTGTCCCCGGTATTACATCTCAGTTTGTTCCTTAGTGTCCCCGATACTATATCTTAGTTTGTTCCTTAGTTTCCCCAGTACTATATCTCAGTTTGTTCCTTAGTGTCCCCAGTACTATATCTCAGTATGTTTCTTAGTGTCCCCGGTACTATATCTCAGTTTGTTCCTTAGTGTCCATGGTACTATATCTCAGTTTGTTCCTTAGTGTCCCAAATACCATATCTCAGTTTGTTCCTTAGTGTCCCCGGTACCATATCTCAGTTTATTCCAAGGTATCCCCGGTGCTATATCTCAGTTTATTCCTTAGTGTCCCTGGTACTATATCTCAGTTTGTTCCTTAGTGTCCCCAGTACCATATCTCAGTTTGTTCCTAAGTGCCTCTGTACTATATCTCAGTTTGTTCCTTAATGTCCGCTGTACTATATCTCAGTTTGTTCCTTAGTTTCCCCAGTACTATATCCCAGTTTGTTCCTTAGTGTCCCCGGTACTATATCTCAGTTTGTTCCTTAGGGTCCCCGGTACTATATCTCAGTTTGTTCCCTTGTGTCCCTGGGACTATATCTCAGTTTGTTCCTTAGTGTCCATGGTACCATATCTCAGTTTGTTCCTCAGTGTCCCCTGTACTATATCTCAGTTTGTTCCTTAGTGTCCCCAGTACTGTATCTCAGTTTGTTCCTAGTGTCCCCGGTACTATGTCTCAGTTTGTTCCTTAGTGTCCATGGTAATATATCTCAGTTTGTTCCTCAGTGTCTCCGGTACTATATCTCAGTTTGTTCCTTAGTGTCCTTGGTACCATATCTCAGTTTGTTTCTTAGTGTTCCTGGTACCATATCTCAGTTTGTTCCTTATTGTCTCCGGTACCATATCTCAGTTTGTTCCTTAGTGTCCCCAGTTCTATATCTCAGTTTCTTCCTTAGTGTCCCCAGTACTATATCTTAGTTTGTTCTTCCGTATCCCAGGTACTATATCTCAGTTTGTTCCTTAGTTTCCCCTGTACTATATCTCAATTTGTTCCTTAATGTCCCTGGTACTATATCTCAGTTTGTTCCTTAGTGTCCCTGGTACTATATCTCAGTTTGTTCCTTAGTGTCCCAGGTACTATATCTCAGTTTGTTCCTCAGTGTCCCCGGTACTATATCTCAGTTTGTTTCTTAGTGTCCCCGGTTCCATATCTCAGTTTGTTCTTTAGGGTCTCTGTACTATATCTCAGTTTGTTCCTTAGTTTTCCCGGTACTATATCTCAGTTTGTTCCTTAGTGTCCCGCGTACTATATCTCAGTTTGTTCCTTAGTGTCCCCAGTACTATATTTCAGTTTGATCCTTAGTGTCACCGGAACTATATCTCAGTTTGTTCCATAGTGTCCCTGGTACTATATCTCAGTTTGTTCCTTAGTGCCCCCAGTACTATATCTCAGTTTGTTCCTTAATGTCCCATGTACCATATCTCAGTTTGTTCCTTAGTGTCCCCGGTACCATATCTCAGTTTGTTCCTTAGTGTCCCCGGTACTGTATCTCAGTTTGTTCCTTAGTGTCCCCGGTACTATATCTCAGTTTGTTCCTTAGTGTCCCCAGTACTATATCTCAGTTTCTTCCTTAGTGTCCCCGATACTGTATCTCAGTTTGTTCCTTAGTGTCCCCTGTACTATATCTCAGTTTGTTCTTTAGTGTTCCCGGTACTATATCTCAGTTTATACCTTAATGTCCCCGGTACTATATCTCAGTTTATTCCTTAGTGTCCATGGTACTATATCTCAGTTTGTTCCTTAGTGTTCCCGATACCATATCTCAGTTTGTTCCTTAGTGTCCCCGGTACCATTTCTCAGTTTATTCCAAGGTGTCCCCGGTACTATATCTCCGTTTATTCCTTAGTGTCTCCGGTACTATATCTCAGTTTTTTCCTTAGTGTCCCCGGTACCATTTCTCAGTTTATTCCAAGTTGTCCCCGGTACTATATCTCCGTTTATTCCTTAGTGTCTCTGGTACTATATCTCAGTTTGTTCCTTAGTGTCCTTGGTACCATATCTCAGTTTGTTTCTTAGTGTTCCTGGTACCATATCTCAGTTTATT
The DNA here is from genome assembly GCF_019279795.1 of Protopterus annectens. NCBI lineage: Eukaryota > Metazoa > Chordata > Ceratodontiformes > Protopteridae > Protopterus > Protopterus annectens. The sequence goes on along the minus strand of NC_056736.1, from coordinate 119,402,587 downwards.
CCTTATTGTCTCCGGTACCATATCTCAGTTTGTTCCTTAGTATCCCCAGTTCTATATCTCAGTTTCTTCCTTAGTGTCCCCGGTACTATATCTTAGTTTGTTCTTCTGTATCCCAGGTACTATATCTGTTTGTTCCTTAGTTTCCCCTGTACTATATCTCAATTTGTTCCTTAGTGTCCCTGGTACTATATCTCAGTTTGTTCCTTAGTGTCCCTGGTACTATATCTCAGTTTGTTCCTTAATGTCCCAGGTACTATATCTCAGTTTTTTCCTCAGTGTCCCCGGTACTATATCTAAGTTTGTTTTTTAGTGTCCTTGGTACCATATCTCAGTTTGTTCCTTAGGGCCTCTGTACTATATCTCAGTTTGTTCCTTAGTTTTCCTGGTACTATATCTCAGTTTGTTCCTTAGTGTCCCGCGTACTATATCTCAGCTTGTTCCTTAGTGTCCCCAGTACTATATCTCAGTTTGATCCTTAGTGTCACCGGAACTATATCTCAGTTTGTTCCTTATTGTCTACGGCACCATATCTCAGTTTGTTCCTTAATGTCCCCTGTACTATATCTCATTTTGTTCCTTAGTGTCTCTGGTACTATATCTCAATTTGTTCCTTAATGTCCCCTGTACTATATCTCAATTTGTTCCTTAGTGTTACCGGTACTATATCTCAGTTTGTTCCTTAGTGTTCCCAGTACTATATCTCAGTTTGTTCCTTAGTGTCCCCAGTACTATACCTCAGTTTGTTCTTTAATGTCCCCGGTACTATATCTCAGTTTGTTCCTTAGTCTCTCAGGTACTGTATCTCAGTTTGTTCCTTAGTGTCCCCAGTACTATATCTCAGTTTGTTCCTTACTGTCCCCAGTACTATATCTCAGTTTGTTCCATAGTGTCCCTGGTATTATATCTCAGTTTGTTCGTTAGTGCCCCAGTACTATATCTCAGTTTGTTCCTTAGTGTCCCATGTACCATATCTCAGTTTGTTCCTTAGTGTCCCCGGTACTATATCTCAGTTTGTTCCTTAGTGTCCCCGGTACTATATCTCAGTTTGTTACTTAGTGTCCCCAGTACTATATCTCAGTTTGTTCCTTAGTGTCCCCGGTACTATATCTCAGTTTGTTCCTTAGTGTCCCCTGTACTATATCTCAGTTTGTTCCTTAGTGTTCCCGGTACTATATCTCAGTTTATTCCTTAATGTCCCCGGTACTATATCTCAGTTTATTCCTTAGTGTCCATGGTACTATATCTCAGTTTGTTCCTTAGTGTTCTCGATACCATATCTCAGTTTGTTTCTTAGTGTCCCCTGTACCATTTCTCAGTTTATTCCAAGGTGTCCCCGGTACTATATCTCCGTTTATTCCTTAGTGTCCTCGGTACTATATCTCAGTTTTTTCCTTAGTGTCCCCAGTACGATATCTCAGTTTGTTCCTTAGTGTCCCCTGTACTATATCTCAGTTTGTTCTTTAGTTTCCCTGGTGCTATATCTCAGTTTGTTCCCTAGTGTCCCTAGTACTATATCTCAGTTTGTTCCTTAGTGTCCCCAGTACTATATCTCAGTTTGTTCCTTAGTGTCTCTGGTGCTGTATCTCAGTTTGTTCCTTAGCGTCCCCGGGACCATATCTTGATTTGTTCCTTAGTGTCCCCTGTACTATATCTCAATTTGTTCCTTAGTGTCCACGGTACTATATCTCAGTTTGTTCCTTAGTGTCTCTGATACTATATCTCAGTTTTTTCCTTAGTGTCCCCAGTACCATATCTCAGTTTGTTCCTTAGTGTCCCTGGTACTATATCTCAGTTTGTTCCTTAGTGTTCCCGATACCATATCTCAGTTTGTTCCTCAGTGTCCCCGGTACTATATCTCAGTTTGTTCCTTAGTGTCCCCGGTACTATATCTCAGTTTGTTCCTTAGTGTCCCCGGTACTATATCTCAGTTTGTTCCTTAGTGTCCCAGGTACTATATCTCAGTTTGTTCCTTAGTGTCCCTGGTACTATATCTCAGTTTGTTCCTTAGTGTCCCTGGTACTATATCTCAGTTTGTTCCTTAGTGTCCCTGGTACTATATCTCAATTTGTTCCTCAGTGTCCCTGGTACTATGTCTCAGTTTGTTCCTTAGTGTCCCCGGTACCATATCTCAATTTGTTCCTCAGTGTCTCTGTACTATATCCCAGTTTGTTCCTTAGTGTCCCTGGTACTATATCTCAGTTTGTTCCTTAGTGTCTCCGGTACTATATCTCAGTTTGTTCCTTAGTGTCCCCGGGACCATATCTCAGTTTGTTCCTTAGTGTCCCTGGTACAATATCTCAATTTGTTCCTTAGTGTCTCCGGTACTATATCTCAGTTTGTTCCTTAGTGTCCCAGGTACTATATCTCAGTTTGTTCCTTATTGTCCCTGGTACTATATCTCAGTTTTTTTCCTTAGTGTCCCCGGTACTATATCTCAGTTTGTTCCTCAGTGTCCCTGGTGCTATATCTCAGTTTGTTCCTTAGTGTCCCTGGTACTATATCTCAGTTTGTTCCTCAGTGTCCCTGGTACTATGCCTCAGTTTGTTCCTTAATGTCCCCGGTACCATATCTCAATTTGTTCCTCAGTGTCTCTGTACTATATTTCAGTTTGTTCCTTAGTGTCCCTGGTACTATATCTCAGTTTGTTCCTTAGTGTCTCCGGTACTATATCTCAGTTTGTTCCTTAGTGTCCCCGGGACCATATCTCAGTTTGTTCCTTAGTGTCCCCTGTACTATATCTCAATTTGTTCTTTAGTGTCCATGGTACTATATCTCAGTTTATTCCTTAGTGTCCCGGTACTATATCTCAGTTTGTTCCTTAGTGTCCACGGTACTATATGTCAGTTCCTTCCTTAGTGTCTCTGATACTATATCTCAGTTTTTTCCTTAGTGTCCCCAGTACCATATCTCAGTTTGTTCCTTAGTGTCCCTGGTACTATATCTCAGTTTGTTCCTTAGTGTCTCCGGTACTATATCTCAGTTTGTTCCTTAGTGTCTCCGGTACTATATCTCAGTTTGTTCCTTAGTGTCCCCGGGACCATATCTCAGTTTGTTCCTTAGTGTCCCCTGTACTATATCTCAATTTGTTCCTTAGTGTCCCCGGTACTATATCTCAGTTTGTTCCTTAGTGTCCCTGGTACTATATCTCAGTTTGTTCCTTAGTGTCCCTGGTACTATATCTCAGTTTGTTCCTTAGTGTCCCCTGTACAACTTCTTGCTGTGGGACTGGGGCTGTTTTTTTGGCAGGTTGGCAAAGGCAAGTGTCTCAGAGTAAAGCAGCCATTATCATCACATGCACTGTCCTGCACACCAAGGGATTTTCTGTATATCCTAACTGGGTAGAGCTGCTGATGTCATATGCATTACCACATGCAGTTGCAGTTAGCTTCAGCACCAACTCCTATGCTAAATTTTAATGGCACTGCCACCAATTACAACAGTGCCTCATTACTCTGGAAACGTGTCAGATTGCTAAGAGAAATTCCTAACTCTGTCCCAGAGTGGATAAGAGCATTCTTCCAAAGTCCTCACCTGTTTTACAAAGTGTCCAAGATGTTAATCAAATACAGGTTGTATAGGTCATAATGAGGGCTCCGTCCCTCTATGCCACAGAACTGGGGAATAATGGCTTATGTTACATTCTTATTCTTTATTTCTTATGTTAGAAAGCGAAGGAGGGAATGATGGTGCATGCTCATATAGCAATAGCAGATATACATATGAACACTAGATGGATAAATACTATGAATGAAAACTACAGTAAATAAATGATGCATTGCATTGCTGCAATGGCTTTAGTGCATTTATTTTTGCTTTTACTATATGCATTATATGATAAGTAAATGCATAATGCCTCTTTGGTTCGACCTGTCCTTAGATCCAGAGTGCTAGTCAAGGTGTGGGTGAATGAAGTTTGCCCCATGCACAAGCTGTTAGAGTGCACAATCAGCACTGTGTAGATGAATGTGTCAATCAATTTTTCCACATGGGAATTTTGAAATTCCTTTTGCTGGATGGCAGCATCAGAAGTTATTTATGTAGCTGTTAGAGACTATAGCTGCTTGAATGTTTTGCTTGCTGAGTATGCATTTTGTCTGTGAGTGTGTGTGTTTGTGTCTGTGTGTGTGTGTGTGTGTGTGTGTGTGTGTGTGTGTGTGTGTGTGTGTGTGTGTGTGTGTGTGTGGTGTGTGTGTGTGTGTGTGTGTGTGTGTGTGTGTGTGTGTGTGTGTGTGTGTGTGTGTGTGTGTGTGTGTGTGTGCATGCACGATTGTGCGTGTGTTAGCATGTGTCATGATTTGTTGCAAGGAGCTAGTATATGGAAACACTGCTGCAACTGATTCTGGGCAAAGCTGCAGATTGCTGCACTGCAAGAAAGTAATTTCAGCTTTCTCACAGAAGAAGCTGGTCAGCATCTGTACCTCTAAATTGTCTTTAATGTTGCAGAACTTCAACTGATTTTGCCTCATAGTTTTCACTCTGTCTTTCATAAGGGGACTGATTTTATGGTAAAGCACTGAGGATTCCGATGTGTCAATAACGGTAGGCAACTGAGTTTCATACTTCTTACTGTCCAGAATAGGCATGGCTGATATAACAGCAGCTGTTCTACCAACTTTTTAAGTGCTTATTGACAACCTTTCTCTGATTTTGATCCTTTGTCCCCCAGCATACCTCTCAACTGTACAGATTTTCGCAGAATGTCCAGATTTTCATTTGAGTTTTAGACTTTATATCCTTCAGAAAATTCATGCTAATGCAAAACCTGTTATTCTATCAACTTTCTGAGTTTGTAAGAGCAATATTTAAAAAATGTCCCTATTTAAGAGGTTGAGAGGTATGTAATTTTGAATTTCTCCAGAATTCTTAAGCAAACCTGCCATGCATATCTGTAGGTTTAGTTGTGATGTTTTAAAGCAGTACAAGTTAAACAGGATAAATAAACTTACAGACCTCCATGGCAGAATGTCCATGTTTATCAGTGCACCATCTAGAGGAAGACCTATCATAAATTACATAGCTGTCCTGTATTCTGCTTCTGTTAGAAAGCTAAAATGGATTTCTTGCAGTACAGCAAACTGCAGTTGTGCTCAGAGTGAGTTGTAGCAATGCTACCCACAACCCACAAGGGAGATCGTAGGTTTACCCCGGGGGTCACCCCTGTGTCGCTACTTAACAGAGGCACAGTAAACTAATTTTAATAAGTAAGGGGGTCTTCAATGTGTCACTACTAGACAAAGGCACAGTATTCTAAATTTATCCTATACACCTTAGTACCACTGCATAGGGTGGCGAAAGCCACATCTCTAGGGCTAGGCTTGCAAATGCCCCAGGGCAGTAGCCTAGTACTAAACTATGAAACTATGAAACTAAAACCTGTAGGTGCACGGTCTTACCATAGTATGATGGTGCAGTCTGTGTGTGAGATGTGTGCACTTCACCTGTACTATCACTCCTTGTGGGGTAACCCAATCCCAGTAGAAACAAAGGTGTTTCTAACTTTGGGTATACTGGCTTCCGAGCCATTTTAGTGGCATATGGCTTATAAGATGGAAAGTCCCAGACAGCTGTTAGTCACATAGTGCAATAGTTCCTCCAATTATGTAGAGCAAAGTGTATGAGTTCATCCTCTTCCCAGCAACACCCAGGGAGTGCAAGGTTGCCATGGAATGCTTCTTCTTGCCAGCTTTCCTTGTACCTTTGGTGCAATTTATTTATTTATTTATTTATTTATTTGTTTGACATTTGTTGACCAGGACAGTCTAACTGGGCTAGTGCCCATTTTCAGTGGTGACTGGAGAAAAAAGCCCCACAGTACAATTAAGCAAGAAATTTACCAAATTGAAGTAAAATCCAATAAGAAAAAAATTACAGGATTAAAGGACAAAAAATACATACAATAGAGTAATTAAGCAGCAGTTCACTTAGGTACAAGTAAAAAAAAATCAGCAAGAAATACATTTGGTCTATGACAGTTATTGTTAAGCAGCAATAGTGTGCGAGGGTATTAAATATAAGGCAGTTGCAGGTTGGAGACAGGAATCATGTATGCAGAAGTTAGGAAGTGAACGAAAGTGATTAGTAGTAGGTGCCTGTCATTTCATTTGTAAGGACATTAGTGTTGGAAAGATGAGTGGACGGGATGAATGGGAAATGAAAGTAAGGAGAGAGAAGAGAATAATGGGGGAAGAGAGGGGAGGGTTCAAGTGGGATGATTGCAGAGTCAAGACCAGGTGCTGTGCAGGTAATATTTAAGAGTTTTCTTGAATTCATGGGCATGAGAAATGTATCTGAGGGTCAGAGGCAGCTTGTTCCATGATAGAGCAGGAAAGTAGCTGTAGATATATTGTCCAATAGATTTTTTAGGTTTGTGAATCTATAAGAAACATTGGTCAGAGATCCTGAGAGATTGAGGGGGGTTATAGAGGGAGACAAGAGAAGATATGTTAGGGCAGGAGGAGGGCTTGTTCAGGATAGAATGAATGATGAGAATTTGCATAAATAGGAGTTGTTTAGGAGACTCAAGCCAGTTGAGAGTATGGAGAGCATGACATTGGTGCAATTTTAAGGGGAGATTAGCTGCAAATCTGTTACTTTGTTGTAGGTAGTTTTGAGTTTGGAGAGTAGTAAGGACTGTAAGTTAGTTAAGATTTGTGAGCTGTAGAATAGGTGTGGGAGAAGGTAAGCTTGGGATAGTAAGATTCTGGAGCTGGGTGTGATGAATCTTTTATTTCTATACAGATGGCTATGCCTTTGGTGGGTTTTCTTGATACAGTGTTGTACATGGAGGTCAAATTTAAGTTGCTCGTCTATAATTGCACCAAGCAATTTGGTGTGGGCATCTTTTGTGATAGTAGTGCTGTTAAGGGAAGAGGTGGGGAAGGAGGACTTAAGATGGTAGAGGGATTTAGGGAAGAAGAGAAATAGTTTAGTCTTTTTAGGGTTAAGTATGAGTTGGTCGTTGGTAAGCCATTTTTCAGTGAGGTTGAAAGATGTTTGTGTCAGGGTGTGTAAGTCAGAGGGTTTGTGAGCAATAGAGATGATTGTAGAGTTGTCTGCATAGTGTATGAGAGATGACTGAGGACAGGAAGTGTGAAGTTGGTTAGGAAAGTTATTAAAGAGAAGGGAGCCTAGAACTGAGCCTTGTGGGATGCCCATTTTGATAGGAAGAAAGGGGGATAGAGCAGAGAACCATTTGATGGATTGCTGTTTGTCAGTAAGGTAGCTGTTAAACCAGGAGATAGTTGTTGGAGAGAGGCTGAGTTGAGACAGTTTGAAGAGGAGGATGAAGTGATAGACAGTGTCAAAGGCTTTGGAGAGATCTAAGAAGATGTAGAACACTAGTTTATTATTGTCTCTGGCAAAGGTGATAGAGTTGTAAAGGAAATAAGTAGAGAAGTGGTGCTGTGGTGGGGACAGAAGCCATGCCAGGTAGGGGTAATCAGGTTTTCTTGAGTGAGATAGGCCACGATTTGTTTATGAACACAGTGTTCAAGGATTTCAGAGAGGAGAGGAGAGAGAGAGTATGGCGATAGGACAATAATTAGAAAGCTCTACAGAATTTCCACCTTTGTGGATAGGTATGGTATAGAATTTTTTTTTTCCAGTGAGGAGGGACAGTGGATTCTGTGATTGAGCAGTTTATGAGGCTGGAGACAGAGTATGTAAAAGATTTAGTGGCTGCCTTTAGGAAATGTGGTGGTACGTTATCAGATGAGGTGGGAGCATGGTTTAAGTTTGAGAAGAAGACTTCTGATATAGCTGGTTGGGATGGGTTTTATTAAGAATGGGCAGTTTTGTAGAAGAGGGGTGGTGGGTGATGAGGGTTTGGTAAGGTTAGTAGTTTGCTGATGGTATCGATAAAGTATGAACTGAAAATGGATGCAGTTTCTTGGGATGTATTATTAGAGCAGGGGTTGGGAGTGGAGGGATTACCAGGGTGGAGAATTTGGTTAATAGTATTCCAGAAGTTTTTTAGGGGTATAGGTTTGGTAGTTCGGGGTGTGTGATAGAAGTTCATTTTATCAATGTTAATCTGTTTTTGGATAGTTTTCAGAGTTCTCTATATTTTTGGAAGTGTGTGAGAGATTTTATCTTAATCCACAGTTTCCAGGCAGAATCTCTGTTATGGATAAGAGACCGGGTAGTTAGTCAGCCAAGGAGAACAGCGTGATTTGATTCTGACTGTTCTAGGAGGGGCAAGGGAGTTAAGTGTGCTTAGAAAGATGGAGTTGAATTAAAGGACAGCTTCATCAAGACAGAGAGATGAAAGGCAGGACCAGTCAATTGCAGAGAGACAATTATTGAGAATATTAGGGTTGAAGTTGGTTTATTTTTAGCATTCCTTAAGTTTGTGAGGTCTAGAGAGGAGTAGGGTGAAACTTAGGATACGTATAGGGGAGTGGTCATTGACTGAGTCAGGTAGGGATTCTGGGTGGTGATAAAGATTAGCATGGGAGACTAGAATCCAGTCAAGGATAGAGTTGGTATTAGTTAGTTTATGAAGAAAAGTGGGAGAGGAGATAAGCTGGGCATAGCCATATAGGTGAATGCTGGTAGTAGAGGCATTAGAAATGAGGGGAAGACAGTTCATGTTAACATCACTTAGTATTATAGTTTCATTAGGTATATTGTCAGACATCCAGTTAAGAATTTGCTCTAGTAAGGATATGTTTTCTCCAGGGAGTATATAGATGGCAGCTATAGTTAGGGTTTTATAGTCGTTAAGTTTACAATTACCAATATTGAATTCTGCTGGGTGAAAAGACAGGGGAAGGGTGGTTAGATAGGATAACGTTAGGAGGTCTGAGTACATGATGGCAACACCACCTCCTTTTTATGTGTTCTATCAAGGCGTAGTATTTTGTAGCCAGGGGGAGAAATTCAGTGCTATATGGTTTAAGCCATGTTTCAGAGAGAGTGGGGGAGTGTTGGGCTATCCAAGATTGAAAATCAGATGTCTTGTTAAGAATGATGTGGATGTTGATAGAGTAGAAAGAGAGATGTTTGAGACTATGGTTAGGAGCCTGTGTAAGTGTCTGTGTAGCACTGGTGGGATATGATGAGTGAAAGTGTGGCCTAGGGTTGAGGTGGATATTGCCAGAGAGTTGAAAGATGTTGTGAGGGTGGAGGACAAATGCTAAAGTGGGGTCGGGTGGGAGAAATTTGTGCTTGATTTTTTAATGTGGGGATATAGCTGGAGGCAATTTGATTTTGAGGAGAGTGTATATAGTGGTGGAGAGGAGTGCAGGCAATATGGGAAAGGAGTAGTGGCTATTGGTGTTTGTAGTTTGTTGAGAGGAGACAGAAGTAGAAGAAGAAGACAGGAACATGTTATAGAGTAATGTGTGAAACAGGAGTGTGGTGGGAGTGTGAATGAGGGAAGTTATGTGAGTTTAGTATGAATTGAGGGGATGGGGGTTATGAGTTTGGGTGTGTGGTTTGGAGTATAGTATGTGATGTAGTGAGAGGGGTTTAGATGGTAGGGGTTGGATCTGATTGGGTGAGATTTACAGGAAGTTGGAGTGTAGAGGAGGTGGAGTACAGTGTAGAGGAGGTGGAGTACAGTATGGTTAACTATAAAGGTAATTTATGCAGGGTTGGGTAGGAATGGGGGTAGGGTTGGCGAGCGGAGTAAGCCCAAGCGAAGCAGGCAGAGCCAGGAGCAGCAGATTGCTATGCTTCAAAAAACTATCATTGGGACTTTCACTTAAGTTTATCCTGGTGAGTAATGGCAAATGTTGATAATGTATGGAGTGACCCCTTGGTTTAAAAAAGAGAGGAGAGAGGCAGGAAAGTCTTAGGCTTTAGCATACTTTCCTGAAGTTAGTTAGGTGCCAAAGTAATACAGAGACTAGGAAGATAGAAGCATACTAATTGGGGATGGAAGAAAGGTGGTGGGGAGGGTTAGTGAGCCGAGAAATATGTGGGCACAGTACAGCCTAGTTTCATTTGAAAAAAGACAAAAAATGTTTTTAACACCAGGTGAGGAAGAAGCAATTGGGACACATACATATAGCTTGCGATGGTGTTTGTTTTTCTCCTGTCCTTGGCTAGAGAGCAACAGTCCTTGTTTTGGTTTCAGGGCCAGTAGATACATTTTTAGCTAGGTGTATTCAGGGTGGGATGATTGAGGTCCCTTTTCCACTGTAGAATAAAAATGGAAAACACCCGTGCTTCAATCAAAATCTCTTCTGGTGATGATGCAGAACACTATATTCACAGAAAGGAGTGTTCATCACTTAGTTATCAGGTAGACCGTTCAGTAGAGGTTTTCATTAATAACCTGATGGCAGCACACCTTGATACTGTGCATGATGAAACAATATGGAAGGAAAGTGCCCTAAAGGCAGCTTTTCAAGAGAGAGTAATCCTTAATGCAATGCTCAAGGTATTTTATGACTTTGTGTCTCTGTTTATGTAAGACTCTGTAATCATTGGATGTAGCAGTTTCAATGATCAATGCTACTTTTGTCTTCCTCGTTCTGAAGGAGATATGGGCCTCCTTGAAAATGATTACCTGTATAGATCTGCAACCATTGGACTGCATACATATTTGCTGACTTTGCCAGATCCAAATAAAGTGAATGCGGAGAAGAAGCCTAAGATGACTTCCCTGCTTTGTTTATTAGAAGCATACTGCTGGCAAATGGGAATGGAGACCAATCCAGAAGTAGACAAAAATCATTCAACAATTGAATGTGCCAAAAACCAAAAGAAAGAACATAATGAGAAAGATCAGATAAGAAGGCAATAAATGTGGAAAGGCATAAATATATTTGCAGCTTCTGAAAACTCCTTTAACAACCTCATGTTGATCATGATCTGATGCAGAAACAGTTAAGAACAGGTAAATTCAAACCAAAAGATAAAAGGTTAACATTGGCGGTGCAAGATAGTGGACTACATACGTGATAGTTTACAAAGTCCATTGAACAAGTGGGAGAAACAGACAAATGCCGATTTTTAAAACAGAACTAGAAACAGTCACACATCTTGTTGCTGGGTATGATATAATAATAGCAGAGGCCCTGTATTACTGAAAGGCGTAATAATGTGACAAGACTGTTGCATTGGAAATTGTGCAAACATTGCAATACTGAATAGCTGAGATGCATTGGAAACATTAGCTGCAAAGCATTATAGAGAATGAAGAAGTTTATATCACATGGCCACACCCATTACCAACAGTTCAGAAAATACATGAGAAAAACAGACACAGTAGTCCTTGAAAAGAAGACAAAAGTAGCATTGATCATTGAAACTGCTACATCCAATGATTACAGAGTCTTACATAAACAGAGACACAAAGTCATAAAATACCTTGATTTGCAGGCAGAAATGAGGGCAATGTGGAAGAAGGATGGGGTCTCATAAAAAAAAATTACAGTTGTATTTAGATATGCTACCAATACATGTAACTCTGAATTGCAGAAGGAGTCAAATCTGGACACATTGTGGGTGCTGAGAAGAACACTTTTGGCTAACATCAAAGACTGAAACAATACTAATTTGATGAAATTTAATCATACTTTGAATTAGGAATGGGGCCCATTCCTGTCATGGTACTAGAATCCCAAATGACTTGGAGAAATTAAACCGAGTAACAACAGCACATTAAACATGTGGATGTATACAGTAATGATAATGTAGATGATATCTATACTGATGGCTCATACTATGATGCTGGCTTCAACTGACGTGTGATGAAACCTCAGCCCCATGGTGCCACATATCTGATCTGAAGGTGGCAAAATTAGTTTGGTGGGATACATTAAGGGTCTGTGAAATGGCATATGTGTTATGACAGAATGTTTCAGTTGGGGACTGTCCATGTTCACCCACAATAGCTGTACATGCACATTGCAGTGCAGACATTAAGAATGAATGAGGGCAATGGATGCCCTGTACAAGAGGTGGTTTCCCTCTCCCATGTGGAGGTATACTGATCATATTGGTCACAGCATGTATGGCCTGGTTAGTAGTGTGGCACTGCAGAGACAAGCTACAATACAGAGCATACAACAGATGCTATACAGACCTCTCCATGCCTGAGTTCTTAATTCTGGTGGTCAGTTGCATTACCAAGTTCATAAAGTTCATTGACCTGATGTTGCTGAGACCAGCTGAAGACACATGCTTATACGTTACCACCACTACAGCACATGCTGTCCTATGGACATTACTTGTTTGTTGTGGAGCTGTCCCACAAACCACTTTCAAATTCACTTGGACTCAGTTGTCCAAGATAGTTTTCTTGATTAGTAGCTGATACAAGCAGACTGTCTAGTTGCACAGTGCCTCCTTTCGGATATTATAACCCTGAGCTACAGGACGATCACCAACTGAGCTGGACAAAGTTATCCGAAATGCAATGTGACTACATGGAATGCACATGTCATGGCACAGATGATAGTGTGATGCCTGTAAAAGTCGTTAGTCATCAGGGGAAGGTATAACAGACCCCTACACACACAGCTGTGGCATCACATTCTCACACAAAACAACTTACTTTCTTGTTTACATGCAAAATCAAATCTGACCATCATCTCTGACATTCCCTTTGTGTTCTGTTTCTACAGCCCAGAGCATTCACCATGATGGAAATGTCATACCACACCTGATGCCCCACACTGTATCACCTATCCAGCTACGAAAGTATTTGCCATGCTAATGCAAAGCATCCAGAATAATTTAATTTTCTCTAGATGAGCAATATTCTTTGCTTGAGCGATAATTTATCTGGGACACACAAATGTGCGCATTTCTTGGTATAACTGCATGCTACAGCTATCCAGTACTCATTTGTAAGAGTTAATCAACTAAGCATTTACTACATATACATTTCTTACCCTAGTTTTGATGTGTCACTGCATGTATCATACTGGGTCTTATTTCTCCTCAAGGTTGTCATACATATTGACTACCAAGCATATAAGACAGACAGACAGACAGAAACGCATGCACACCCCCGAACCCACACACACACACACACACACACACACACACACACACACACACACACACACACACACACACACACACACACACACACACACACACACGCACACACACACAGACACACACACACACACACATACATATCAGTGTATGTGTAATGCACATAACACACAAGCAGCAAATGTGAGTTTCAAACATGTCCATGGCACAGTTCACACTATAAGCCCTTCAATGTAATTACTATACCAGGATTACAGAAATGGCCTAGTCCTTATAATAACAGAAATAAAAATTCTCTGGTAAGTCCTCAGACTCTATCTGATGAATGACAAAAATCCAGATAATATACTGTAAAATACAAATAATACACATTAAAATGAGGTGTTACAGCATGGGTAACACAAGACTTGCTAATCTGCATGCACACAAATGTTTAATACCTTATTTCCATATGGAATAAACACATTTGTCTGACTATAGTTCATATGTAAGTAATAACATAAATCAACTACTTAGTAGGATGTGAAAATTTATGTTGAGATTATTTGTGAGAATTATGGAAGATGGACACAGAAAATGTAAATAGGATAATCACTGAAGTACAAAATTTTAAAAATGTATATTTGTGGAACATAAGTCCAAAGGTAGTACAATATGTAAGACAGCATCAAATGTTAGGTCTGTTTTCATCTGTATAAATGTATGATTGCTTATGTCGTACATGAAGGTTTAAGAAAGATGTTTCTTGTTTAAAAAAAGGGGGCAGGAATTAAATAATTTATGTAATGTTGCTCAGGCGATATGATATATAGCAATATATGTGAAGCATAATGTTTAATTTTAACTTGTTAATACAGTTTGATTACTTTTGTGTAAATATAAATGAGCCTATGTCACAAGTGGTCACAAGTGATAATTCTATAAAAGTGTTTAAAAAAAAGACAATCCCCCGGATTCACGAAACCTCCGTGTAAGACTAAATAAGTCTTACTCGGAAACTGCAGTTGAACGGTATGACATCAGCGTGCCATGCATATTCATGAGGGCACGCTGACTCCACTGCAAGTCTAACACGGACCGTGCAGGAAGTCAGGGGGCGTGTCTGACTGCCGAGCAGTCCTAAGGTCCACGCTCCTGCAAGTGTATGAACTGTGAAATGTCAACACACATGAGCGAGTCCACTCAAATGTCAACATAGCCAACACTACACTCCCTCACATTGTAAACCCCCAGTAGAGTTAGAAAATGTAAAATATAATTTTTTTTTTCTAATTCCCGATATAGCTGCCCATATTTGCGCGTGTTTGCCCGGGTGTGCCCATAGCTTAGCTAGAGTTAGCACTGTCGACATTGAAGAGCATAATAACAAATGTTTATGCAAATCAATCCAAACAGCAATAGCATAGTGGTATAGCTTTCACACAAAAAAGAGGCATTCACAGTTCGAATCCCACCACTCCCGTCTCTATTTTATGTTTTAAATTAGCATATGAAATAATTCCTGACATATATATGACTAAAATATTACTAAAAAGAATTGAAATGGCCTATGTATCAGTGAACAAAATGTAGATATAGAAATGTAAGAAGGATCTTGACATATAAATGCCCATAGCTAAGCAGCGCTTTACCCAGCGCAGTCTAGTTGCCCGCAGCTAAGCAGCGCTTTACCCAGCACAATAAGTTTGCATGGAGCTGTGCACCGCGTTAACCAGCACACCGTAGGGCAACATGGAGCAACGTCAGGCAACATGGAGCAACGTGGAGCAACGTTGAGCAAAGTTGCCTAAATACAGCCACACCCCCTAGCCTGTCTGGACAGTAGTAAAATAAAATGCAATGACAAGTTTCTAACCCGGGACACTGTGCACCATAATCAAAGTACTTAACCACTAAGCCATGACAGCTTAGGATAAACATCTACTGTTAACATACATATACTTATAAATGGTAGATTAACAATTGCTAAGCAGGTCTGCAGTCAGCCGAGAAGTTTCAAAAATGGCCAATCACAAAAAAGTGCAGGAAATGCTGCATATTTAAGCTCCATAGGCGGGAATACTCACCATAACTGATTGTAGCTCCCATCTGCAATTAGAATGTCTGGTGTTGGAGAGGGTACTCACTTTTGAGCGCAATGCTGGAGCATCGAGGAGTCAAAATACATGGTTTGGCTCCTAGTCCATCGTCATGAGTCTCGACTCCTGCAGGGCCTGTTCCAAGGGACGGAGTATAAGGCAGAGGCTTGGAACCAGTTGGCTCATGATCTCACCAGTGCCACAGGCATCCCTCGGACTGGTGAGCAGGTCCATCACCACCATGCAGACCTGAAGAGACGGAAGCAGGACCTACTGAACCAATGGATCCAGGAGGCCCGTCATATGCACGATGCCCCACTACTAAGTAGGTAGCCATGGAATGCAGTATGTAAGACATGCTAATATAGTCTAAATAATGGATTGGTATGTCTCAATATCCCTTTATTTACTTCACAGCTGCAGGTGTCCATGCTGCGAATCAGCAAGCCTATGCAGATAGGCTGCTAAGGCTGCGCCACCAGGCAGGTTAGTAATTATTCTGCATGTATTGTTATATAATATATGTGAGAGAGCATGAAAAAAGTGTTGTAGCCCAATAATTCAGCTATAAAATGCCCTGAATCATTTCTCTGCATGTACTGGTATATAACATAAGACAGAGAGCCAGAAATAGTGTAGCAACCCATTAATAAAGGTAAAATAAGTCTGGAATACTATCTCTGCATGTACTGTCATATAAAATAAGTGAGCGATCCTGAAAAAGAGTATTGTAACCTATCAATAAAGGTATAATATGTCTTGAATAGGTCTTCCGTATACACTGTAATATCAAATGTCTGTGTCACTTACTTTGAAATGTTGTTGTACCCTTGCATTAAATAAATAGTATTGTTGTATTAAGTGCTGTCAACCCACAGTTGTACAGTCCCGTATAAAGAGGATGAAGGAAGTGCCAGTAGCTGTGAAGCATACATACAGTCCTCAACAGTCTGTAAATGGCTGTCATGCATAGGTAAATCTGGCACACGAGTAGCTTGTCAAGGTGTTCCCCAGAAATCTGAGTGTGCTACATGAAGTGTAGGGTTCTGTAGAAATTTAACTGAAAATGTCAAGTGAACACATCCAGATATGTAAATACATAAATATAAAAATAAAATATAACTATGTAGCAGTAACATCTGCATCTTGGACAGTCAGTATTTCAGATATAGGTCAGGTATATAATGAAATAGCCAAACCCATTACACAATCTAATGCATGCTGCCTAGTGTAATAATACATGTAGGGGATATACACCTGCAGTCAATAGGAATGTAGTGCAAACTAAAAGTACTTATAATATGTTAATGATGGTTTCTTTTTACACACTACTCTATGTGCATAAACAATGCAATTCCACACCTCAGTGGGTATGTCTAATCTCAAAACATTTATTGGGACATATGTCCAATTGTTCTATAAAAATCTGCATTTTCTTTGATGCATGTGCCCTGTTCAAACACCACATTCTTGGTGGCCTGTTGCCACCAATCATCCCTGCATTCTGTTGTAATGTCCACTGTCGTTCAATATATGCATGTGTTATGCTTGCTGTTCAACTGTTGGAACCCTGGTGTGTTGGGTTAATGGGAATATTACTGCATGCTGATACAACTAATTTGGAATGCTGTTGTCTATGTTGTAATTAAACACACCTAATCACAGAACGTATGGGAAGGCCGGTCCCAGCAGACCCACCTGTCCCTCCTCAGCTGGCGATTGCACCTGACACCAGCAGGTCTGGTGCCCAGCCCGTTGGTCCTGTGCCACCTTCGGGTGGAAGCACTGCAGGAGATGGGGCTTGTCACCTCCTGCAAGCATGGGCGGAGAAGGGCCACCTGTCACCCTCCAAAGGGTCCGGGTTGTGGTTCGTAGGGAGATCCAGCGTTTAGTCACTGATCCCCTATGCCAGCTTGAGGCGAGTGTGGTGTGACTCATGGGTGAGCCTGCCCCTCCTACGAAGCCCCCAGCACAGCCACCCTCGGGTCTGTGAAGGTTCAGTGGTGACTGCCCATGGGTGGGGATCTCAGTCCCACTGTTACCATCTGTGGGCTCATGGGCTTGCGATTTCCAAACATCCGTCCCTGTCAATTGTGTTCACCCACCACATGTGTCATACTCCGCCCCTGTATGCATCTTGTTTGTCTTGTCTGTTTACCTCCCCAACCTACCTCGCCAAATATATCTACTTCCTCTACCTCACAATCCACTCTCACCTGAAAGAAAAAAATGGCAATCTGTTCCCACAAAAAAATTATGCCCCCATACATACCTGCCCATTTTGCACACATGTCTGCTGGACATGTAAACTGATAATTAGCATTGGCAGTACACCATACTTTGTTGTCCTCACCCTCTCTCAGGGGTGGAAGGTTTCAAATTTCACTCCAAATTTGTAACATATGCACAGCTGTTGCTGGTAAAGAAATGGGCAGCTATGGACCTTCCCTACACCCGTCCTGCACATCCCGAGCTGGTTTCCCCACTGTCTTTCCCTCTTTTTCCCCCTTTTTCACCACTTTCCTATCTCCCCATTTTCTTTTCTTTCAAAGAAATCAGCATGGGGGTTAGCGAGAGTAAGCACTTTTAAGCAGTAGTTAGTGGGTTTGAGCAAGTGTGCGTATGTGTGTGCTAAGCTTAGCATTGCTAAGCATCGCGCAAACTCGCGCAAACCCACTTACAACTGCTTAAAAGTGCCTTAATCACTCTGTATGTCAGGGCCCTTGTTCTGTTCAGCAGCAAAATAAAACATCTCTGTCAGTCTCGAACCCCAGACCTTGGACACACTTGACTGGATGAAGTACCACTAAGCCACAGCAGATATACAATAACTTGGTGCTGAAATAAATATATCATGCAAAACAATGAGTGAATGTAACGGAAAAATAAGAAGACCATAACACAAAGCTTGTTCTGTGGATCTTTGCCAGCAATTGTTGTGGAATTGCATTACATGACTGTGATAAGAGAAGCAGCCATTCTAGCAGCAAATAATGTTATTGAGGCACTTTACAACCCCCACACAATATCATAGCAGAACAAACACTGGCATATCTGATTAGGGCAGAGGCCATACTTCCTGATTGTGAAACATATTCTAGCTGTGTCCCTCTGAATCCCTCTGAAAAGTACTGACGTTAGTCAGAGAGGTGTTGTTCTACACAATGAATAATCACAATAATCACAGTAAACACCACTTGTACTTCATAAAAGGAGTACTAATCCATATGCACTGCTTCACTCAAGTCTACACTTACTGTCTATTAGTTGGAAGGTATACCTCACTTTTAACTACCTATCCCTGACTCCAAGCAAATATGTATCTGAGTGTTTCATAGCCCTGGCAGAGGCACAAACACACAGGCATATCAGCTCATCTGCTGTTACACACTCTGCAAATAGCTTTGGGAGGACTTCCACAAGCATACCCTTATGTAGGAGTACAACACAGAAATACCAAAGGATCTAGCCATGTACTGGTAGCAACTGACTGTAACAATGCCATTGTACCAGTGCTGAAAACACCTGTGGGTTGCACAGACAAAGAATAGCAGGCTAACATCTTGCTACTATCTGGATAGGTTCACAGTTGGGAACTATGCAGACAGACCACCTGCCTTGATAAACCAACAGGTACACACTAATCCATTAAGTCCCGTAAGATAACACTCACTCAGTAAGATGTAATGCTCTCTGTATGTCTGCATCCCACCCCATATTTTAAATATATGTGTGTTTAGGGTCAACCAAGGATGTAGGTAGATATACTCAGTAGTGGAATTATCCAGTTTACCCGAGACTCCTGTGCTAATGTCAACAATAAAAATACACAAACACTGCAGAAGTGAGTACATCAATATGCACAGTATAACAGTCCACAAACAGTTCATGTGTCAAAAGAATACTCCCCAATAACTACTTTTGTATGGCAGTCAATTACATAAGTAGAAAAGAAGCTACATACTCACATATATCTTGTGTAAGCATTTGTAGGGGTGAGTTAAACTCTGCACCGATAGCTCTGTACTGGAAGTGGCAACAGTCAGGTCTGAGTACAACATGTACATCACTGTCTACACTTCTAGCTTCAGATATAAGAAGTATACCAACCTTCTGACTTAAACAACAGTGTACACAGCAAACAAGCATGGGCCCCACTCTGGAAATCTGAAAGGGCTATGCCTACAAAACTTAGCAATTTATAGCATTGGGTTGCTATGACAGTGAGTACTGCAATTACCACTCAGCAGGCTGTATGCATTTACGAAATGCTGGGCACCAATTGGTGCAGAGGTCATCACATGCGCATGTGCAAATACCTATAAAAGCAGACTGTACTTGTTATCCCCACATGCAATCATTACATTGCATGTGATAAAGCTTCACAGAACTTGTGGATGAGTAAATACTACTTATTACTTAATAACACAAAAGTTTAAATAAGTAAAAATACTCGAGTGAATCAGCAACCAAATATATTAATTAAGTTAAAAAAAATGTAATTAATAGGCAAAAGGAATTAACTAGAAGGAATCTCTACTTAGGTAACACCAAAAAAAAAATTGTAAAAAAAAAAAAACAGACGGACCTGAAAGTGACAAACAGGTATGTGATAGAAATGTGATTACCGGCAAGTAGTAGATGTTTATGAAGAGTACTGTAAATACTTTGAAACATGCATATGTGGCAGCAGTAAGTATGTATGCACTGATGCCATGCATGACTACTGCCATGGACAAATTAGTGTGTAGCTGTGTGAGTGGGACATAACTGTGAGATATGTAGCTCAGCATTTAATGTCAAACATCCGATCATGTCATCTATGTTCTGTACAGTACTGTGTATAATGGCTGTCTGGGGGAGTAGTGCAAACAGCTATATAAACATGGATATGACAGATTAACACATGCAGATTAACACAGTCATATAATGTGTAGCTTAGCATTGGCAACTGGTGTACCAGGCTAGTATAGTAATGTAACATTAGCAGCTATAAATACTCCCTGTAATATTACTGTCATGCACACATGTGACAACTGTTAATGTTGTAGCAAGGCCCAACAGGTCATCTGTGAGGTCTAGAGACGTACAACAGTGTGTACCTTGTGTGTGTATGGCACACACATATGTAGAGATATTTATGTGTCAGATATATTAGCATCTTAACATGTGCATAGAGCAAGGTGCATACTGCAATTGTTTGTGAAGGGTGGACATATATATGTTGGTGAAGGTTGTTTTGTGCATATTTTCATGTAGGTTGTTGTGTGTGGCAAACAAGACAGCATACAGTGCTGGTATATGACATGTGGTGTTTAAATTCTGTGGGCATGATTTGCTAAGTTTATAGTCTTCCAGACAGGGAGTCCTGCTAAAGATACATGGCCTGAGAATACCCTCAATGCATTCTGCACAAGACTGTGCAAAATTATTACATAACTGTATCTCTCTCAACCCTTGCATAATTGATATTTCCACCATGAAATGTGGACAGTATATGTGCCTACATGTAAATCTATAGGTACACCAATGGATGTTTATATGATGTACGCTCAAGCTCAATGTTGTAAATGTATTGCCATCCCTTTTGTTAAAAACCCTGTACCCATGAACTACCACATAGGTGGTAGTCTACTCAATACCACAAGTGTGATAAGAGACTATGGGACACAGGTGGACAGTAGTGTCCCTTTTGATAATCACAGTGCCACACTAGTCATGTAAACTGTGTACGGTCCACATGTCATCACCAAAGGTGTGTCATATATGGAATGAGAGGTCAGTGTTCCACTCTACCCATCAGTCATAAAACCCATCATAGAGTACAATGGGCCTTTTGGTATGTACCTCAGAAGACATCTACAGCAACTGTAGACGCCAGGCACAAACACCACAAAGAGTATTACCAGACTCAAACAGATGCCCTATGCAGACTGTCTTCCAAAACCACAGCTACACTTTGTTGCATACCACACACCCAGAGCCAACCTCTGCCTAACATACAAAGCAATGCCAAACCCACAGGTGTTAGACATGCTCCATGTCAACAGATCCAAATCCCGACAAGCTACACACTGTACTGATCTAAACCTTGTAACATCAAAAAGCAGAACATGCTGGAGTGGTACATTCTCATCTCAGACACATACCATACCCTGGAACTAAATACCTATCAATAGCAAAGAAAGGTCCTCATTAGCAGTCGTCATGAATAATCATGATGAATGGATGTGACATAGGAAATACAACCTGGGAATCACCTCTGTGGCTCTGCATGACAGGGGCACATGAACTTAAATTACATGGGTGTTGAAGGGCAGGGTACCATATGGCTAGGCTTCTATAGGCCCTACGCCTAATAGCCAATGAGCTACCTATGACCTGATGCACACACGCATGTACATGTTGCATTAATTGCTATGTGAGGTTGACTGAGTGTGATGGTGAATGTGTAGGTGAATGTGTCAACGTTGTGTACATGTGTGATAGCCTAGTGGGTAAATGTTTATATCATGGTATGTAGTGTTCTAGTTCTGATCCCCACAAAATATATGTATGCTATTGCTAGGCAGCAAAAGCAGTATGGTATACGTTATGACATAGTCCAATGGTGTTGACTGGAGTGTGCCATTGTAGGCTAAAGCAGTACATCTATGCTCATTGATTGTTAACACTAGTGAATACAAATCCCGTATGAACTGTAGTACTACCTGAAGCTGTAGGCCTAAACAGCACAGTATGGTGTATATCCACATTGCTTTGAAACACTGTTTTGTTAGTTACCTGAAATCCCCACACATTACATACCACAGGCATAAGGTTTTGTAAGTGCTGACACACAGTACTGTATGGTACACAGGTAAAGCTCATCTGGGTTGCCATACCTTTGTGTCTTGTAGGTATGTCTGATGTGTGTGTGGGTATGCCTATAACATGGCCTGGGTCGTATGTATGTTACAGGATATAAGTGCATATCTAGCAACATGTATAGTGTAGTACAGCAGTATGCCACCTATACTGATGAATGTGCACATATGTTACTTAGGGGGTTGCTATCAAAAAGTAGTGTGGTGTACTGGTAGTACTGTAACTGTACTTTACAATCATTTCAATGGATGACAAATTTCTGTATGCATTAGCTTCATATATACCTCCTGTGGCTAGGTGGTGCATTGTGTCACATATAGAGTGCCATGTGCTGTTGTATAGTCTTAAATACTGGTTTCATTTTGTTGCTGTGCAGAACATGGTTTAATATATAGAATGTGCCAGGCACTGTCAGGCAGCTGTGGGCTGAGCACTGATGTGTGGTATTAAAAGTGTGTATCTACTGACAGCCAATAGGTTGCTATATATGGCATTTCATTGATATCTGTACTTTAGAATGTTAAGTGTGCACAAAGACTGCTCATGATAATTGTTTTATTTTCTTCCAGGACATGTCTCATCATCGCAACCCTGCCTATTCCCTAAGAGGAATTAATCATATCCACACTATTACAACATCACACCCTACTGTTCTCCAGAACCAGCCAGGACCAGCATGAGTGCACTGCACTGTGGCAGGATGTTGTCCATCGGAATGATGTATGTATGCCGCATAAGGACTTATGAGCAGGTACACCATCACTGCAGTGATTTAATCAGACATGTCCGTCAGCATGCTTCTGATGTCGCGAGACAACAGCTTGCCACAGGTGGTGGTGCAGCATCACATCTGCTCCTCACCAGAGTGGAAAAGCTGCTCAGCATGGTGGCTCCTGGCCAACCACTACAACAAACATGTGTCATCATGAGGTCGAGTCACCAACAAGTTGACTCGTGAGCAGCAGGTAACATGCCATCTGTAGACTACTGTTCGAAAGTGTTAGAACATGCATATGTCAGATGTGTACTGTGTATTTGGAAGATGTGGGGCCTGGTGTTGTGCAATACTGATAATTTTGAACATAATCTGTATGCTTGTGACTGTCAACCATTGCACTACTGTAAAATTGCAAAGTCACAGCAGCAATGCCACAGTTTTTGACACTGACAAACTGTCTCATATCCTTGTAGGTCCCTCTGGTGTGACAGCAAGACAGCAGACACATGCTGGTGAGTGTTCTACATTTCATATGGCAAATAACATGTGCATGTTATAGGTGGGTTTTAGGCCATATACACATGTACAACACCTACACATAATGCATGCTCTGCAAGTTTTCTGTGGGACTATGTACATCCCAGTAGCATGAGTGGCTGCCTCAAACACATGCTATACACAGAGCATCCCAATCAATTGTGGTACACTGTAGTGGACATTGTATAAGCAGAGTCAATACACATGCACACAACATACACCACCTTGTCATACGCAATATGTGTCAATATGATACACATGGCATATGTAGACACCTGCTGTAAGGTCAGACTCCAGTATCCCAAATGTCATCCACACAGCACACATACTATATCTGAGGGGTAGAGGCCTATCATGGGGTGTTGCAAAACTCTTCAACAAACAAGACATTCATGTTAGGCAATGCTCCCTATTGAACACCTTACATACCCATGTAACAACTGCCTGTGAAATGGTTAATGTAGCCACAGTGCTGCAGTTCAGGTACAGCAAGATAGTTGCCAGTGTAGCACACATTAGTGGCCTTGAGTGACCACATGATGCTGCCTGATGATGGCTCATGGTACTACACTACATCCAGTTACAGTAACTACAGTACAACACATAGCATTCATTGCTATATACCTGACAGTTGTGTGCATCCAGTCATGGTATGTATACCTGTGAGTGATGGTGCACAGGACACTGAAAAGCATTTAATACTTGCACAGCACTGTTGTGTCCATGTACACATTGTGTTCCAGGGTGAGGCCAATCATTAAACAACACACATGCATCAAACACATGTATACTGTTATTAACAAGGACTCTCTACACTCATACTGCATGCTGTTGAGCAACACACATCTTGCATGCTGACACATGTGATAGGGTTATTTGGCTTGTGATACTGTACTCCACCATCAATCACTAATGGGTATGTTCCAGATTGCTGTTGGTGTGTGTGTGTGTGTGTGTGTGTGTGTGTGTGTGTGTGTGTGTGTATACTTTAGTGAGTATTGTATTTGTGTTCATGTCTGCATGTGTGCATGTGTGCATGTGTTCATGTGTGCATGTGTTCATTTGTTTATGTGTGCATTTGTGCATGTGTGCATGTGTGCATGTGTGCTAACATCATGTACAGATTGTAAAGTGTGTTTCCTGTCTCCCTCTCACAGCTGCTGAGGTTGTGTTGGTTGAGTGCAGCAGGGAACCTGAAGGCACTGCCACAAATAGTGGAGATAATGAAACATGTGTTGTGGCACAGGCAGGTTTGACAGGGTCTGTCGTTGTTCCGCTGATCGACAGTACACACCTTTCCACACCATCTATGCACACATTCATACTGCCAATACATCCCTCATCACTAATGGCCTTAGCTGAGGGACAGCATGCAGTAGGCATTGACCAGGATAGTGTGGTATCTATGGCACATGCAACCCCTCACAGCAGCCATACCCAGATTCCCGGAATAGTACCACATAGGCGGATGTCCATGGGGTTCTTGTGGGAGCACTGCTGGTCGTAATGCCCCTGGCAGACGTGCCCCTACAGGTCTTATAACCTCAGGTATGTTCCGGGCTGTAATGCAGGCACAGGCATGTATGGAACGGTGCACCAGACAGGGACTGAGGGCACAGAGGGCCCATAACACCGTTATCAATGACAGTATCCGTGACCTTGCGGGTGCAGTGCGTCACTACACCGAGGTCATTGATAGACATTGGGGGAAGACATTAGATGTCCTCCGCATTGCAATGTCCATATGCCAGGACAGTGCAGGATGGCCGAGACATCAACGTGTATGTATGCCAGCAACATCATAGGCTGGCAGTCGTCACAGATGACACACAAGTCACAGCCACTCCCGTAGTGGCAGTACAAGCCCCAGCAATGTTGGAGCAGGGCTGTCACTAGACCATCATAGAAGACCATGTGCATGTGGCTCTGGCCAGTCCCAGCAGGGACATGGGTCCAGTTGACATCCCTCTGCCTCTGATGATAGTACCCAGTCTGGCTTAGTACCCGATACTGTCCGTTGCACCCCTGCCAGGCACAGGTACTGTGTCCGTGGCCAGAGATGGTGATCTGTACAGCCTGGCAGGTACAGTCTGTGGCTGTCCCACAACCTCCCATATATGGCAGCCACATGGTGGAACTGTGTGCATGCAGACACACACATAATCCAAACACCTAGGGCTAACACATACACACACACATTACATCAACATTGCCCCATGCTGTACTGTTGTCCCTTACACACACACACACACATACATGTCGATTGGATGAGTCAATGTCGGGCTATGGCAAACCAACAACACACCCTGTGCATATGATGAAACTGTGCCACCTCCTGTCATCTGTAACATTGATGCAGGAACAGGCTAACATGGTGCTGATGCGCAGGGTGACTTTATAACAGTGTAGCAATGTTAGCATGTTGTCAACAGTACAGTGTAATGATATCCCTGTAGGTATATCTGAGCAGGCATGATGCATTAAAGCTATGATTATCAATGTAGTATTGTTTACAACAGTGTTAATTCCAAAAATGTATTGTCCGCCCGTGTGCCACTTGGTTGACGTGTGTAGTTTTGGCAGCATGTGTTGGTGAGTGGACAGTAAGTGTGTGATGTGTGCAGTACAGATTTGCAGGTGTACATTTGTGAACATGGTGGAGGTGCACTGTCTGCATGTACATGCATAGTGGACACATGGGAAGGGTGGCATGCCCTGTATTACACAGTGTCAAGACTTCATTGTCTCTATTGATGGCCAGTATGCATTTTAATGCACATATGTTTTAACTTGGGCACACATGTTTGTATGACATGGTTTGACACTATGCTGTGGGTGATACTGTTACTATATGTCATTGGTTTGCATTCTGGTAGTGTACACAACCTCAACAGCCTGACTATAACCAATCATTAGATGATGCCTTGACAACTGCCACACAGATATAGGAAACTCAGTAGCATTTGTATCCGTCCGGTACTATACTATACCAGTAACCAGTGGTATTGACCGCCACCCATTCCTGGGACCACTCCTGTTTGGCATATAGCCCTCTTAGGTACAAGCAAACACACTAGGGATATGTCCGTCCACATCTGGAAATGCATACAGTGGCCTACAATGGATTCTCCGGATGAGACACTTATCCTCCACAAGGGTATCATACAGACAGATACCTGTTGTCCAACCCATGCTATAAAGCTGTAAGCCAAATATAGCATAGTCATCCACATTTATTAAACATTGTATCCCGACAGTACCACATAGGTAGTAGTCCCAAACATGTAGAATGGGTACCGTTGTGTACATACGACCAAGTGTTATGTCATCTGTCCTTTCGTATTCACATTTCCATAGGTATTCTGATGTCCCCCGGTGTATCACATAATCAATAAGGGGTCTGTATGCATATCCACAAAGTTGTTGTACACCTATAATGAATGTCTATTATTGACAGACTTTGTTGTGTTTGAACATGTCTGAAATATACCCAAGGCATGAACCCTCACTCACACTATTCTATAGAAACTGTCATGGGTGTGTGTGACACAGATGACCTAGGCCACAGATCACTAAAGTGGCTGGCCTTGTCACAAACATACATATGTGACCATAGGTCTGAGAAGCAGCAGCACAATCTGTCATAGGTAACAGATGTATTCATGTAGAAAGCAGGCTTCACACCCATGAACTAATTGAGGTCACATGTACATATATGTATTTGCCACACAGATACCTGAAGTGTGCAATGCACATACTGTTGTTATACTGATATGTCATACAGTAGTAAAAGCTAAACACACAACACATTGACCAACAGTATCACACACACAAACTCAGCAATTGTAGGATTCAAGTCCCTACCTAACTATGTTATGATACTAGAGAGATACGCATTAATACGACGCGCTACATGCTTTACTGGGAGTTTTTATTTCCAATGCTACATTTGTAGGATGCTGACATAATCAGACTTGCCAAACAGGAATATAACACTTTTAAGGTGTTTTCCTAGTCTCCAAAAAGGGCAATACTCTCAAAGGAAATCCCACAGAAACATACACACCCCCACACACACACACTCAGCAATTACTGGATTCAAACCCATGCCTAACTATGTTATGATACTAGAGAAATACACATTAACATGACGCGCTATATGCTTTACTGGGAGTTGGCATTTCCACTGCTATATTTGTAGGATGCTGACATCATCAGACCTGCCAAACAGGAATATAACACTTTTAAGGTGTTTGCCTAGTCTCCAAAAGGGCAATACTCTCAAAGGAGATCACACAGACACATACCCCCACACTATGTTATGATACTGGAGAGATACACATTAACACAATGCACTATATGCTTTACTGTGAGTTTTCATTTCCACTGCTATATTTGTGGGATGCTGACATCATCAGACTAGACATGGTACTGTGTGTGCACTTAGTTTTATGCAATCCCAGGACTGAGACATGGGGGACAGCAGGTGTTACCAGCTTGAACAGGACTCCACAATTCTTACCTTGTATGATCTATCTGTGGCAGAGCTGCCAATTCATCCGATGAAATATATATTTATGCACAGGTTGTTTATTTTGTGGATATGACGTCTCTGGGATGTTGGAAAATGCCTATTCAAAGTGTATGTGGGACGTGTGTAGCTCATTTCATTGATGTATGTCCTGGGTGGCTGCCTTGCAAACAGTCTAGCAGGTTTGGGAAACATGATCTGCCCATGAACAGTCCAAAGTTGGTAGGGATGTGTGTTTATAGGCTTCCAATAGCTCTGTTTCTGACTT
This sequence comes from Protopterus annectens, assembly GCF_019279795.1. Taxonomy (NCBI): domain Eukaryota; kingdom Metazoa; phylum Chordata; order Ceratodontiformes; family Protopteridae; genus Protopterus; species Protopterus annectens. Next base: position 119,374,631 of record NC_056736.1, on the reverse strand, counting down.
CAATCATGATGGACTCCATGGCCTTGCAGATCAGACTTCATCGGCTTATAAGACTATAGTTCCCATGGTCTGTTGTGCACCAACACTTGTGTAGTGTGCCATATGTTGCTGTAACCCATTCAACAGTTTCATATCCTATAGAGAGGGTGAGGCTCAACAGACTGTTCAGGTGCAGGGTCTGTTTGTTCTGCAGTTCACTTATGACACATATAGGGGCACAATGTAATCCAGTTGATGCCATGTTTTCAGCTTTAGAAGGAGCTGTTTACCCATTCTACATGTGATATCTCCTGGTATGATGAGTGGACCTTTTGTCAGTGGGAGGTGGATATGTATGTATGGGCCTGTCTGACAGGATTTTGGCATTGTCAGTCATTTACAGTTGGCCCTGACTCAGGACATATATGAGTGTACATTGCTATTTATGACATAGCTGAAGGAAGTGTCACGGTTCTGTATGGACTCCTTCGCAGATAATCTTTCTAATACCTAGATTTTATAGTGTTTGGAGTGCAAATTATTTATTGATGATACTGATTTTGGGTTTTTTTTCTTTGCTTTTCAACTTTCTATGACCAACCTAAGTATCTGTAGTACATATTTGATTATGACAGGGTTCCAATATATTATATATGTGTCTGTTGTCATATCACTGTGTGCACAAGTCAGGATTGGCAAATTGTGAGAGGTTCCTGGGTTAACACATGCAACTGCCTGATATGTGTGGCCCACTGCTGTACTCAGACATGGCCTAAGTGTGTGAGCATGCCCAGTTTGGACTTTCAGTATGTTGTTGGCTGATATTTGCCGCATTTATTCAAGTGTGTGAGCATGCCCAGTGTGAACTTTCAGTATGTTGCTGTGTGAAGTCCACTACATTTGTTGACATGTGTGAACACGCCCAATACTAACATTTATACTATATGTGTGTTGTAAATCGAGTTGTATTTTTACTGCAGGGCTCACTTTTGTGTCAAAACTCTACAGGGATTATGCTGTGCCTGTGGGGTTTCCAGGAGACACTTTGCATTGACTTATCAACATTTCTTCATACAGGCTGACCGGTGAAACACTGTCATGGTTTAGTGGTTCAGTACTGTGACTATAGTGCACGGTATCCTGGGTTCGAGGACTGTCACTGCTTCATATTTTCATACTGGGCAGACCAGACTGCTTAAGGAACAGTAAAGCAAATATGACCATGTTTACCTGCTTTTGCTCAACTATGCCCAACTTTGACCAAACCTGCACAACATTGCTCAACGTTAACCAACATTGATGAACGCTGCCCAATATTGCTCAACATTGACCAAAGTTGTGCTACTTAGTGTGTGCAATTTTGTTTACATATACTAAATAGTGGTTAAAGCTGTTTAGAACTGCTTTATATTGCTTAAAACATGGCAATCATGCCTCAGGTGGTACTGCAGGCTGCCTCTGTTGGATGCACATATTACACTCCCTATACACGTTTGAAAACAGGTAGTGTCAAGTTGGGCATCCCTTTTACTATATCTGCGAGTCAGAGAGAGGTATCATTTCCAGGGTTCCTACTGAGCCAGTGTATATGCTATGCGTTGCCTCTTTGCCAAGGCCAAAGCTTACTGGACACGCCTCCTTCTGCCTACTGGAGCAGGCTCAGGTTGTTCCTCCTCCAAGTCACAATCTGCCTGTGATGGCCTTGGCAATTGTGGGGGTCTGTTTGGCCCGGCCCTATGCTGCTCCTGCTGCAGCTGTTTTTGCAGGATCATATTATGTAGCATAGCACATACCATGACTATTTGGGTACATGTAGTTGGTGAGTACTGCAAGGCCCCACCAGATGAGTCCAGGCACCGGAACTGTGACTTGAACTGCCCAAACACACGCTCGATTACATTTCGTGTTTGTGCTTGTGCCTCATTATGGTGTTCCTGTTCAGGTGTGTGTGCATTTCTGATGGGTGTCATCAGCCACGGCTCGAGTGCATATCCAACATCCCCCACTAGGTAACCATGAGGGATGTCCCCATTGGCAAATGTCTTTTACAGCTGTGTCAGATGCCAGATATGGGAATCATGGTAGCTTCCAGGGCAGCCAGCACACACATTCATTATTATGCCCTGGGCATCGCATACGTCCTGGCAGTTGATGGAGGAGAAACCCTTGCAGTTGAAGTAGACCCTACACCACTCACCAGCTGGTGCTTTGATGCGTATGTGCGTGCAGTCTATTGCACCCACTACCTCAGGGTATTCTGCTAATTGCTGGAAAAGACGCATATTGCTGGCCAATACCTCACGGCAATTGGGGAAATATACATGATCACCATGTGCTGACATGGCATTCAGGAACTGGTGCAGTACCCTGGATGCTGATGCCTGTGAAATCAGCATCATATCACCAGTTGATCTCTGGAAGGTACCTGTTACTAGTATTCTTAGGCCAACACATACCTTGGTTTCCACTGGAATGGGTTCCCCTCTATTGGTTCTGTGTGTGAGGCGTGGCCTGCACAGCTCAACAATTTGCTGCATGAGGTCTCTGTCCACTCTATAGCACTCCACTATCTCCAGCTCATGTAGCCCCTGGTAGGTTACCCTGGGCCTGTACACTCTTCTCCATCTCCTCACTGTAGGTTGCTCAGCAGCATTTGCATTGTCACCACCCTCAGCATGTTGCATATGTCGCCTTATAACAGCAATGGCAGCCCCTAACATTTCTTTGTCTCAGTAAAGCTTTTTCAGTTTTCACTTCTATTAGTTTACTGCAGTGTTGCAGTGTCTCTGAGAAAAACATAGTGGAAAGTTGTTTGCAGAGTTTTAAGTGCTGGGCTGGGCTAATGTACTGCCTGTGTAATTGGCTGATTTTGATTTGTTTCACCTGCTAGCTCTGCTACTTCTCCTTGGTTAACTTCCTACTATTTGTTGTGCTTCCTTTTCCATTTCTGTTTCCACAGGGGGCAGTACCACGCAAACAAGCACAAACCACCTCACATGAGTGCACACATGCTTACATGGCCTAACACTTGCTGACTCCGGCATAAATGTGTGCAGACAGGTGCAAACACGCTTACACAGGTTTAGGGGTTGCTATCAAAAAGTAGTGTGGTGTACTGGTAGTACTGTAACTGTACTTTACAATCATTTCAATGGATGACAAATTTCTGTATGCATTAGCTTCATATATACCTCCTGTGGCTAGGTGGTGCATTGTGTCACATATAGAGTGCCATGTGCTGTTGTATAGTCTTAAATACTGGTTTCATTTTGTTGCTGTGCAGAACATGGTTTAATATATAGAATGTGCCAGGCACTGTCAGGCAGCTGTGGGCTGAGCACTGATGTGTGGTATTAAAAGTGTGTATCTACTGACAGCCAATAGGTTGCTATATATGGCATTTCATTGATATCTGTACTTTAGAATGTTAAGTGTGCCACAAGACTTGCTCATGATAATTGTTTTATTTTCTTCCAGGGACATGTCTCATCATCGCAACCCTGCCTATTCCCCTAAAGAGGAGGAATTAATCATATCCACACTATTACAACATCACACCCTACTGTTCTCCAGAACCAGCCAGGACCAGCATGAGTGCACTGCACTGTGGCAGGATGTTGTCCATCGGGTTAATGATGTAGGCATGCATAACCGGACTTATGAGCAGGTACACCATCACTGCAGTGATTTAATCAGACATGTCCGTCAGCATGCTTCTGATGTCCGCAGACAACAGCTTGCCACAGGTGGTGGTGCAGCATCACATCTGCTCCTCACCAGAGTGGAAAAGCTGCTCCTCAGCATGGTGGCTCCTGGCCAACCACTACAACAAACATGTGTCATCATGGAGGCCGGAGTCACCCAGCAAGTTGACTCGGAGCGTGCAGGTAACATGCCATATCTGTAGACTACTGTTAGCTCGAGTGTTAGAACATGCATATGTCAGATGTGTACTGTGTATTTGGAAGATGTGGGGCCTGGTGTTGTGCAATACTGATAATTTTGAACATAATCTGTATGCTTGTGACTGTCAACCATTGCACTACTGTAAAATTGCAAAGTCACAGCAGCAATGCCACAGTTTTTGACACTGACAAACTGTCTCATATCCTTGTAGGTCCCTCTGGTGTGACAGCAAGACAGCAGACACATGCTGGTGAGTGTTCTACATTTCATATGGCAAATAACATGTGCATGTTATAGGTGGGTTTTAGGCCATATACACATGTACAATACCTACACATAATGCATGCTCTGCAAGTTTTCTGTGGGACTATGCACATCCCAGTAGCATGAGTGGCTGCCTCAAACACATGCTATACACAGAGCATCCCAATCAATTGTGGTACACTGTAGTGGACATTGTATAAGCAGAGTCAATACACATGCAGACAACATACACCACCTTGTCATACGCAATACGTGTCAATATGATACACATGGCATATGTAGACACCTGCTGTAAGGTCAGACTCCAGTATCCCAAATGTCATCCACACAGCACACATGCTATACCTGAGGGGTAGAGGCCTATCATGGGGTGTTGCAAAACTCTTCAACAAACAAGACATTCATGTTAGGCAATGCTCCCTATTGAACACCTTACATACCCATGTAACAACTGCTTGTGAAATGGTTAATGTAGCCACAGTGCTGCAGTTCAGGTACAGCAAGATAGTTGCCAGTGTAGCACACATTAGTGGCCTTGAGTGACCACATGATGCTGCCTGATGATGGCTCATGGTACTACACTACATACAGTTACAGTAACTACAGTACAACACATAGCATTCATTGCTATATACCTGACAGTTGTGTGCATCCAGTCATGGTATGTATACCTGTGAGTGATGGTGCACAGGACACTGAAAAGCATTTAATACTTGCACAGCACTGTTGTGTCCATGTACACATTGTGTTCCAGGGTGAGGCCAATCATTAAATAACACACATGCATCAAACACATGTATACTGTTATTAACAAGGACTCTCTACACTCGTACTGCATGCTGTTGAGCAACACACATCTTGCATGCTGACACATGTGATAGGGTTATTTGGCTTGTGATACTGTACTCCACCACCAATCACTAATGGGTATGTTCCAGATTGCTGTTGGTGTGTGTGTGTGTGTGTGTGTGTGTGTGTGTGTGTGTGTGTGTGTGTGTGTGTGTGTGTGTGTGTATACTTTAGTGAGTATTGTATTTGTGTTCATGTGTGCATGTGTGCATGTGTGCATGTGTTCATGTGTGCAGGTGTGCAGGTGTGCATGTGTGCATGTGTGCATGTGTTCATGTGTGCATGTGTTCATTTGTTTATGTGTGCATTTGTGCATGTGTGCAGGTGTGCATGTGTGCTAACATCATGTACAGATTGTAAAGTGTGTTTCCTGTCTCCCTCTCACAGCTGCTGAGGTTGTGTTGGTTGAGTGCAGCAGGGAACCTGAAGGCACTGCCACAAATAGTGGAGATAATGAAACATGTGTTGTGGCACAGGCAGGTTTGACAGGGTCTGTCGTTGTTCCGCTGATCGACAGTACACACCTTTCCACACCATCTATGCACACATTCATACTGCCAATACATCCCTCATCACCAATGGCCTTAGCTGAGGGACAGCATACAGTAGGCATTGACCAGGATAGTGTGGTATCTATGGCACATGCAACCCCTCACAGCAGCCATACCCAGATTCCCGGAATAGTACCACATAGGCAGATGTCCATGGGGTTCTTGTGGGAGCACTGCTGGTCATAATGCCCCTGGCAGACGTGCCCCTACAGGTCTTATAACCTCAGGTATGTTCCGGGCTGTAATGCAGGCACAGGCATGTATGGAACGGTGCACCAGACAGGGACTGAGGGCACAGAGGGCCCATAACACCGCTATCAATGACAGTATCCGTGACCTTGCGGGTGCAGTGCGTCACTACACCGAGGTCATTGATAGACATTGGGGGAAGACATTAGATGTCCTCCGCAATGCAATATGCCAGGACAGTGCAGGATGGCCGAGACGTCAACGTGGACGTATGCCAGCAACATCATAGGCTGGCAGTCGTCACGGATGACACACAAGTCACAGCCACTCCCATAGTGGCAGTACCAGCCCCAGCAATGTTGGAGCATGGCTGTCACTAGACCATCATAGAAGACCATGTGCATGTGGCTCTGGCCAGTCCCAGCAGGGACATGGGTCCAGTCGACATCCCTCTGCCTCTGATGATAGTACCCAGTCTGGCTTAGTACCCGAAACTGTCCGTTGCACCCCTGCCAGGCATAGGTACTGTGTCCGTGGCCAGAGATGGTGATCTGTACAGCCTGGCAGGTACAGTCTGTGGCTGTCCCACAACCTCCCGTATATGGCAGCCACATGGTGGAACTGTGTGCATGCAGACACACACATAATCCAAACACCTAGGGCTAACACATACACACACACATTACATCAACATTGCCCCATGCTGTACTGTTGTCCCTTACACACACACACACATACATGTTGATTGGATGAGTCAATGTTGGGCTATGGCAAACCAACAACACACCCTGTGCATATGATGAAACTGTGCCACCACCTGTCATCTGTAACATTGATGCAGGAACAGGCTAACATGGTGCTGATGCACAGGGTGACTTTATAACAGTGTAGCAATGTTAGCATGTTGTCAACAGTACAGTGTAATGATATCTCTGTAGGTATATCTGAGCAGGCATGATGCATTAAAGCTATGATTATCAATGTAGTATTGTTTACAACAGTGTTAATTCCAAAAAATGTATTGTCCGCCCGTGTGCCACTTGGTTGATGTGTGTAGTTTTGGCAGCATGTGTTGGTGAGTGGACAGTAAGTGTGTGATGTGTGCAGTACAGATTTGCAGGTGTACATTTGTGAACATGGTGGAGGTGCACTGTCTGCATGTACATGCATAGTGGACACATGGGAAGGGTGGCATGCCCTGTATTACACAGTGTCAAGACTTCATTGTCTCTATTGATGGCCAGTATGCATTTTAATGCACATATGTTTTAACTTGGGTACACATGTTTGTATGACATGGTTTGACACTATGCTGTGGGTGATACTGTTACTATATGTCATTGGTTTGCATTCTGGTAGTGTAGACAACCTCAACAGCCTGACTATAACCAATCATTAGATGATGCCTTGACAACTGCCACACAGATATAGGTAACTCAGTAGCATTTGTATCCGTCCGGTACTATACTATACCAGTAACCAGTGGTATTGACCGCCACCCATTCCTGGGACCACTCCTGTTTGGCATATAGCCCTCTTAGGTACAAGCAAACACACTAGGGATATGTCCGTCCACATCTGGAAATGCATACAGTGGCCTACAATGCATTCTCCGGATGAGACACTTATCCTCCACAAGCGTATCATACAGACAGATACCTGTTGTCCAACCCATGCTATAAAGCTGTAAGCCAAATATAGCATAGTCATCCACATTTATTAAACATTGTATCCCGAGAGTACCACATAGGTAGTAGTCCCAAACATGTAGAATGGGTACCGTTGTGTACATACGACCAAGTGTTATGTCATCTGTCCTTTCGTATTCACATTTCCATAGGTATTATGATGTCCCCCGGTGTATCACATAATCAATAAGGGGTCTGTATGCATATCCACAAAGCTGTTGTACACCTATAATGAATGTCCATTATTGACAGACTTTGTTGTGTTTGAACATGTCTGAAATATACCCAAGGCATAAACCTCACTCACACTATTCTATAGAAACTGTCATGGGTGTGTGTGACACAGATGACCTAGGCCACAGATCACTAAAGTGGCTGGCCTTGTCACAAACATACATATGTGACCATAGGTCTGAGAAGCAGCAGCACAATCTGTCATAGGTAACAGATGTATTCATGTAGAAAGCAGGCTTCACACCCATGAACTAATTGAGGTCACATGTACATATATGTATTTGCCACACAGATACCTGAAGTGTGCAATGCACATACTGTTGTTATACTGATATGTCATACAGTAGTAAAAGCTAAACACACAACACATTGACCAACAGTATCACACACACAAACTCAGCAATTGTAGGATTCAAGCCCCTACCTAACTATGTTATGATACTAGAGAAATACGCATTAACACGACGCGCTACATGCTTTACTGGGAGTTTTCATTTCCAATGCTATATCTGTAGGATGCTGACATCAACAGACTTGCCAAACAGGAATGTAACACTTTTAAGGTGTTTTCCTAGTCTCCAAAAAGGGCAATACTCTCAAAGGAAATCACACAGAAACATACACACCCACCCCACACACACACACACACTCAGCAATTGCTGGATTCAAACCCATGCCTAACTATGTTATGATACTAGAGAAATACGCATTAACATGACGCGCTATATGCTTTACTGGGAGTTGTCATTTCCACTGCTATATTTGTAGGATGCTGACATCATCAGACCTGTCAAACAGGAATATAACACTTTTAAGGTGTTTGCCTAGTCTCCAAAAGGGCAATACTCTCAAAGGAGATCACACAGACACATACCCCCACACTATGTTATGATACTGGAGAGATACACATTAACACAATGCACTATATGCTTTACTGGGAGTTTTCATTTCCACTGCTATATTTGTGGGATGCTGACATCATCAGATTAGACATGGTACTGTGTGTGCACTTAGTTTTATGCAATCCCAGGACTGAGACATGGGGGACAGCAGGTGTTACCAGCTTGAACAGGACTCCACAATTCTTACCTTGTGTGATCTATCTGTGGCACAGTTGCCAATTCATCCGATGAAATATATATTTATGCACAGGTTGTTTATTTTGTGGATATGACGTCTCTGGGATGTTGGAAAATGCCTATTCAAAGTGTATGTGGGACGTGTGTAGCTCATTTCATTGATGTATGTCCTGGGTGGCTGCCTTGCAAACAGTCTAGCAGGTTTGGGAAACATGATCTGCCCATGAACAGTCCAAAGTTGGTAGGGATGTGTGTTTATAGGCTTCCAATAGCTCTGTTTCTGACTTCAATCATGATGGACTCCATGGCCTTGCAGATCAGACTTCATCGGCTTATAAGACTATAGTTCCCATGGTCTGTTGTGCACCAACACTTGTGTAGTGTGCCATATGTTGCTGTAACCCATTCAACAGTTTCATATCCTATAGAGAGGGTGAGGCTCAACAGATTGTTCAGGTGCAGGGTCTGTTTGTTCTGCAGCTCACTTATGACACATATAGGGGCACAATGTAATCCAATTGATGCCATGTTTTCAGCTTTAGAAGGAGCTGTTTACCCATTCTACATGTGATATCTCCTGGTATGATGAGTGGACCTTTTGTCAGTGGGAGGTGGATATCTATGTATGGGCCTCTCTGACAGGATTTTGGCATTGTCAGTCATTTACAGTTGGCCCTGACTCAGGACATATATGAGTGTACATTGCTATTTATGACATAGCTGAAGGAAGTGTCATGGTTTTGTATGGACTCCTTCGCAGATAATCTTTCCATTACCTGGATTGGATAGTGTTTGGAGTGCACATTGTTTATTGATGATACTGATTTCTGGGTTTTTTTTCTTTGCTTTTCAACTTTCTATGACAAACCTAAGTATCTGTAGTACATATTTGATTATGACAGGGTTCCAATATATTATATATGTGTCTGTTGTCATATCACTGTGTGCACAAGTCAGGATTGGTGAATTGTGAGAGGTTCCTGGGTTAACACATGCAACTGCCTGATATGTGTGGCCACTGCTGTACTCAGACATGGCCTAAGTGTGTGAGCATGCCCAGTTTGGACTTTCAGTATGTTGTTGGCTGATATTTGCCGCATTTATTCAAGTGTGTGAGCATGCCCAGTGTGAACTTTCAGTATGTTGCTGTGTAAAGTTCACTACATTTGTTGACGTGTGTGAACACGCCCAATATTAACATTTATACTATATGTGTGTTGTAAATCGAGTTGTATTTTTACTGCAGGGCTCACTTTTGTGTCAAAACTCTACAGGGATTATGCTGTGCCTGTGGGGTTTCCAGGAGACACTTTGCATTGACTTATCAACATTTCTTCATACAGGCTGACCAGTGAAACACTGTCATGGTTTAGTGGTTCAGTACTGTGACTATAGTGCACAGTATCCTGGGTTCGAGGACTGTCACTGCTTCATATTTTCATACTGGGCAGACCAGACTGCTTAAGGAACAGTAAAGCAAATATGACCATGTTTACCTGCTTTTGCTCAACTATGCCCAACTTTGACCAAACCTGCACAACATTCTTCAGCGTTAACCAACATTGATGAACGCTGCCCAATATTGCTCAACATTGACCAAAGTTGCGCTACTTAGTGTGTGCAATTTTGTTTACATATACTAAATAGTGATTAAAGCTGTTTAGCACTGCTTTATATTGCTTAAAACATGGCAATCATGCCTCAGGTGGTGCTGCAGGCTGCCTATGTCGGATGCACATATTACACTCCCTATACATGTTTGAAAACAGGTAGTGTCAAGTTGGGCATCCCTTTTACTATATGTGCGAGTCAGAGAGAGGTATCATTTCCAGGGTTCCTACTGAGCCAGTGTATATGCTATCCATTGCCTCTTTGCCAAGGCCAAAGCTTACTGGACACACTTCCTTCTGCCTACTGGAGCAGGCTCGGGTTGTTCCTCCTCCAAGTCACGATCTACCTGTGATGGCCTTGGCAATCGTGGGGGTCTGTTTGGCCCGGCCCTATGCTGCTCCTGCTGCAGCTGTTTTTGCAGGATCATATTATGTAGCATAGGACATACCATGACTATTTGGGTACATGTAGTTGGTGAGTACTGCAAGGCTCCACCAGATGAGTCCAGGCACCAGAACTGTGACTTGAGCAGCCCAAACACACGCTTGATTACATTTCGTGTTTGTGCTTGTGCCTCATTATGACATTCCTGTTCAGGTGTGTGTGCATTTCTGATGGGTGTCATCAGCCACGGCTCGAGTGCATATCCAACATCCCCCACTAGGTAACCATGAGGGATGTCCCCATTGGCAAATGTCTTTTGCAGCTTTGTCAGATGCCAGATATGGGAATCATGGTAGCTTCCAGGGCAGCCAGCACACACATTCATTATTATGCCCTGGGCATCGCATACGACCTGGCAGTTGATAGAGGAGAAACCCTTACGGTTGAAGTAGACCCTACACCGCTCACCAGCTGGTGCTTTGATGCGTATGTGCGTGCAGTCTATTGCACCCACTACCTCAGGGTATTCTGCTATTTGCTGGAAAAGACGCATATTGCTGGCCAGTACCTCACGGCAATTGGGGAAAAATACATGATCACTGACATGTGCTGACATGGCATTCAGGAACTGGTGCAGTACCCTGGATGCTGATGCCTGTGAAACCAGCATCATATCACCAGTTGATCTCTGGAAGGTACCTGTTGCTAGTATTCTTAGGCCAACACATACCTTGGTTTCCACTGGAATGGGTTCCCCTCTGTTGGTTCTGTGTGTGAGGCGTGGCCTGCACAGCTCAACAATTTGCTGCATGAGGTCTCTGTCCACTCTATAGCACTCCACTATCTCCAGCTCATGTAGCCCCTGGTAGGTTACCCTGGGCCTGTACACTCTTCTCCGTCTCCTCACTGTGGGTTGCTCAGCAGCATTTGCATTGTCACCACCCTCAGCATGTTGCATATGTCGCCTTATAACAGCAATGGCAGCCCCTAACATTTCTTTGTCTCAGTAAAGCTTTTTCAGTTTTCACTTCTATTAGTTTACTGCAGTGTTGCAGTGTCTCTGAGAAAAACATAGTGGAAAGTTGTTTGCAGAGTTTTAAGTGCTGGGCTGGGCTAGTGTACTGCCTGTGTAATTGGCTGATTTTGATTTGTTTCACCTGCTAGCTCTGCTACTTCTCCTTGATTAACTTCCTACTATTTGTTGTGCTTCCTTTTCAATTTCTGTTTCCACAGGGGGCAGCGCCGCGCAAACAAGCACAGACCAGCTCACACGCACGCACACATGCTTACATGGCCTAACACTTGCTGACTCCGGCATAAACGCGCGCACACAGGTGCAAACGCGCTTACACAGGTTTCAACAACCTTACACTTGCGTACTCCGACTTGAACACGTGCACACAGGCGCACACACGCGCATACAGTCTTACTCAGTTTTACAGGCATGCACACGCGCGCATACACATTGCAGGCACTTCTAAAAGAAACTTTAGTGTTGTCCACGGCATACACCTTCAATTTCTTGCCTTTAGCTAGGATACCCGTTGACACGCCTCTTCCAGTGATGGGTAACTGACAGCAAACACATGCCACTCAGTTCCAATGAGCTTACATTCTTTCATACATACCCCCCTCATGATGTCACCTATCTTCTACTCTGATACTCCCCTTATCCTACTCTTACACTCCACGGACTTTGCTCATATGCCATGTGAAATTGGGATTCACTATCCTTACCCTCATTTGCATAGGATTGCCTACTAATGCTTGGTTACATCTCTTAGACTGAGCTTCCCCCCTTAGCAACCTCTACTCAGTAGCCATGTTGTCTTCATCCTGCCATTCACTTATAATAAAATGCTTATTTTTGGCTTTTACCAGGATAAGCCGAAAGACACAACATTTTTTGGGGGGTTTTTACAGCGCAGCACTTTTGCGCAATGCTGCACTACGCTTAAACTTTGGAGATCGAGGTAAAAAAAAATGATTAATTTTTTTTTTTTGCAACGGGTAGAATTGCCAATGGCCGTATATTTGGCCATTGGCATGCTTCCTCAACTGGATGCATCCTTTATTTGGAGCTGTCACGGCTCCGTTTTGCTATTTGCAGAACGGTACTCAGTTGACAACCGAGTACATTTCTGCAAATAACACTACTCTTACTCGGACAGGTTAGGGTTTCCTGGATCACAAATTTACCTCATTTGCATAACTTTCAGCAGCAAATGAGGTAATTTGCATAACCTAGCCCTGTCCGTGTAAGAGGAGTTTTAGGAGCTCTCTTGCACATCCCTGCCAGCTGGTCCTGGATCGTTCGGCAGACATGTTGGCTGCATGGAGTCTTACTCTACTCTTAGACTCTGTGCAAGCCTTTGTGAATCCAGCCCAATATCAAATGTGAGAACCACATACTGGAATTAAGATAATCTAACACACATACTGGAATTAACATAATCTAATACACTTTCTTGCAAATTGATTTAAATGTTGAATAGTCCAGTGACTTTGGCTATACCTATGGATTCTGTCATACTCTGTTGAAATGAACATCTTGAAATATGTGTAAATGGATCAACAGCAGAGGTCACAGTAATGCCATAACAGTATATATTAAATTATGCATCCACAAAATATACAGAGATAGCACAACACTAGCTGTAAAAAGTATGATGTGAAATGCACTAGTATAACTCAACAATCCATAGGCATGCAGGTTACTCCTCAAACTCATGAGTTGTATGAATATGTAATGCAGAACTAAATACCTAATGGATGCAGGAAGTATACCTCATACAAATGAAAGAGCATCAAGATATTAGGGAAATTAATAGTTTGCACACTTGATCTAAGCACTATTTGCACCATACATAATTAATTATGTTCTTCTACATAGAATGTTTCTGAATTGCATTGACGTGCATCAGAGCAAAGTGGTTGATCTTGGCACATCTGCTGCAGTTTAACATGCAGGCCAGGTATTAGAAAATGTCTCCCTAACTGTACAGTGTGTCAGTGACATCTGTCAATGGGATGATGCCAGCCACAATGCACCACATTTAAAAAGTTACACAGATTTATTCCATTGCTACCTGCAAATTGAGTGGTACCTATTGGGAAATTTCTATACAGTATTTATCCAGCCATTCTCAACCCCTTTTTTCCACATAGAATTGGGGTTCATAGGTTCATAGGTTTATAGGTTGGTACTAGTCTATCATCCCTAGGGCCTATACAAGCCTAGCCATAACAATTCCCTGGCTATTTCTTCCCACAGTATTTACTTCCCTGTACCCCTGTCTAGCAGGGAGACTAACGTGATCCCTGGGGTGAATTTCCTATCTCCCATCCAATAATCAAGGTTCCTTTTGAAGAGGGCCAAAGAAGCACTCTGCTTGACATGTATGGGCAGTCTATTCCAGAGTTTGGGCAGTCTCTGGGTCATGAACCTATCCCACCAGCATGTTTTGTTCATTGTGATGACAAGGTTTAGATCCCTGGAGCGTGTGTCTCTGAGGGATTGGGATTTCTTTAAGTGTAGCATGTCCAACAGCTCTGAGTTTGACATGGCCTTGTATGTTAAGCAGAGATTGGCTCTGAGTAGACGATATATGACAGAGTATAGGTGGAGTTTTTTTAGATGGTCAGCATAGGGCATCTGCTTTAGGCCTGTGGTTCTTTTAGTGAGGTATTTCTGTGGCCTTTCCAGTTGTTGCAGATGTCGGAGTGTTGTATTCTATAATGGGTCTAATGAGGGATGACTACAGTGGGACAATGACCTCCTTTTTTCTGGATGAAAAGTCCTTAGTGATGAGGTGTGCCATATAGAAGGATTTCCTGACTGTTGTGGCAAGGTGGATTCCCCCTTGTGGAGTGGGATAACTGTAGCTGTGTGCCACTCAGTGGGCACGAAGCCTGAGGTGAGGATATGATTAAACATGACACTTAGGTGAGGTGCCAGTTCATTTTGTAGTTCATGTAGTACACAGCCTGGGATGTCATCTGGTCCCATGGATGCTGTATTCTTAGCTGTGGAGAGTGCGTTTTTTACCTGTATGGCCGTTATTACCTGAATTTGGCAATTTTTCGGTATTGGCATGGGCCCTTTAAAGTGTGAGAGGGGGGTGAAGTTTGCACTGAATTGATCTGCCAGGATATTGGCAATATCCTTGGGATCAATATATTTAATGCCATTCTGTTGTAGCTCAGAGCAGATCTCAGCATTGCCATTTAGATTCTTGACATAACTATAGAATGCCTTGTGGTTGTCTTTGGAATCTTTGGCAATTTTATTTTCATTACTAGCTTTGGAGGATTTTATGAGGGATCTCAATTTCTTACTGATGCTGGTAAGGGTTTTTTTTGCATCCTGGGATTTTCCTCTTTTGTGGAACAGTTTCTTACTTTTTTTGTAAAGTTTGTTTATGGCAAGGGACCATCAGACCGACTTCCTTTTTTTCGAGGAGAGCGTCTTGGTTCTATTGGGGATGGCATGAGTCATGCATGAGAGGATGTGCTCATACAGTGCCTTAGTGTAGGATTCAGCAGTCGTACTTTCAGTTCCCAAGTTTGTCACTTCTGACATGAGTCGCATGAAGTTGGCTTTGGAGAAGTTTTTTACAGAGGTTTCCTTATTGGGTATTGGGGGTGGGATGTGGATGTCAAGGGTGATTAGCTTATGGTCAGATCTGACCAATGAGGGGTGACCATAGGTGTGGAGCATCAATTTCCCATGTTGGTAAGACAAGGTCTAGGACATTGGAGCAGTGGCAATCATCTTGAGCCAATGTTTACACCACTGGATGGCTAGCCCTGCCATGGTAGTTCATTCATGCCACTCACTTGCACACACACTCTCGCCTATGGCCAATTTAGATTGTCCAATCCACCTATGGCATGTCTTTGGAATGTGGGAGAAAACCGGAGTACTCAGAGGAAACCCACATGATGGACATGCAGACTCTGCACAGAAGGCTCCCCAGCCGAGAATCAAACCAGAGACCCTGTTGTGGTGAGGTGACAATGCTAACCACTGCACCACTATAGGGTATTTATAAGTTGAAGAATTCTTCCAGATCTAAAAGGATGCTGACAGAGAGAAAGCTGAAGCATATCCAGGTGCCCAACTGGACAGATGAGGAGACTTTGTACCTGCTTCATATGTGTTCTGCACATGAAACTTGTATGTGAGAGAAGCAATGAGTTTTGCAATGATTGACAGGTGTCCAGGTCCATCATCAATACAATGATCTTCTCTGAAAAAGGCCACATAAATTACAAAATAGAATTGCTCAGGTCCACAGAGACATGCCAGATCCCTACAGTAAGTTACATATTACACACCATAACACTTCCTATCCATATAACTATAATATGACACATTTCTGGATTTTTTAATGTTGTTAAAACTTTTATCAGTGTAGCATATAGTTCATTCATACTGTTAAGGAACAATTCTGTCATATAACTCGAGTTTCCTCAAGCTGCTGCTCTACATGTGGCTGAGTACAAGATTTATGTTTATATTTCTGGTCTTACTGAAACAACAGTTGTGTGTGTGCAGGTGCAGGTCAGATTTATATTTATTTATTTGTTTGTTTACATTTGTTAACCAGGTAGTGTCTGACTAGGCCAGGAGCCTGTTTTCAGTGGATACCAGGGGAGAAAAGCACCACAAAGTAATGTACAGAATAATACATAACATAAAAATAAAACAAAATAGTAGGACTAGAAGTTAAATATTAGTAGTCGTACGATAGCTAAGGAAACAAAAAACATTATAGTGATAGCACAACATAGAGCATATCATGTACAAGTATATTGATAACTGAACCACTAACAGAGACCAAAAAAGAAAGGATAAAAAATGTTAGGAAAGTTGATTAACAAAGCAAAATTGTATAAAGACATATGTCATTGCATAATACGTAGATGCTTGATATCTTCTATCAGAGTTTCTAACTAGAGTTTCTGCTCATATGGAGAAGAAGTATTGCTCTGTAGAAAGGGATTGTGAATCACTGGGAGAGAGGAGTTATCTAGGAGAACTACAAGGGCAGAGCCAGGTACTTTTAAGATATTCTTTTGTTTTTGTATTAAAGGAAAAATAGCTGGGTATACTTTGTATGTGAAGAGAAAGAGCATTCCAGGTCTTAGCTATTATATTTGAATAGAGGGAGTCGCCATGGTAGTTGCAAGATTAGGTAATTTTAGCAGTAATTTATCTGAAGACCTAAGACACCTGTAATTGACATGATGTTGGACCAGGGAGGAAAGTGCAGGGCAGAAACTGAATTGTGAATTATTTTGTGGGTAAAGGTAAGTTGGTTTAATGTTAACAGGTTGGGAAGTTCGAGCCAGTTAACTTAATGAAGAACATGACAATGATGACTTTTTTGGGGACATGGGTGCTGGAACCATCGAGGCAGGGGAAGGTGGAGCCCCCCCCCACTTTTACAGCTGCAAGACCTGTCGGGGAAAATTAATAAAGTGGAGTTTTCATGCTAATGTGGATTCACGAGCGGAAGATAAGCTATCTAAACTAGTTGTTCTTGCTATCTTATTGCTCTGAGTTACACTGCTGCTATTCTGTTGGTGCTGCCAGAGCCAGAGTCATGCCAGTAAGGAGAGTTTTGTTCTTTTATTTACAGGAGTTATACTGCTCGTGTGTGTGTGTGTGTGTGTGTGTGTGTGTGTGTGTGTGTGTGTGTGTGTGTGTGTGTGTGTGTGTGTGTGTGTGTGTGTGTGTGTGCATGTCAGACCTCTCAACCAATCGGGACAAATTTCAACAGAATCAGGGACAAGTCAAGAAAATAGGGACAATCAGAGGCACTTTTAAAATATTAGTGCTATTAACTTGAAACATTGACAGAATCAGAGCATATGAATTAATACACATTTTCTGAAGTAAAAGAAGTCTGTAACTCTTAATTATTGTCATTATTCATTGTGTAATTCGCCACCTTTCCTCCAAAAGTCACTAGTTTTGGGAGGGATTAAGAGGGACAGAGCTAAATTTTGAGTCAAAATCAGGGACACTTGAGTGTGTGTGTGTGTGTGTGTGTGTGTGTGTGTGTGTGTGTGTGTGTGTGTGTGTGTGTGTGTGTGTAAAATGCCCCAGTTAGGTATACCTGGTGGTTAGTGTTACTCAGGCTCAAACAAGAGCCTGAATTCTCTACACATACCACCATTTGTGATTCAGGGAGTTGAGTCCATAGCTCTTAACTGTCCAGATTTTCACAGAATATTTGGCTCATAGTTTTGGTCTGTTCCTCTTAAAACTTGTGGTTTTCTGGCAAATCAGTGAGAAATAAATTCATTAAATAATGATAGCCCTTTAAGGTTCAGTCTTCCTATCTTTCAGGAAACACATGGTAACACAAAACGCTTTATATTAGCAACATTCTAGGATTATACAAACAATATTTAAAATGTGTCCCTGGTTATGGGCCTTTGCCCCCCACACACACACACATACATAAGTTTTGGCTTTTTTCAGATTTCTTGTGTTGTGAAGTTGAGAGATTTAGTTATGTCAAGTGGATTTTACAAGGAGCTGAGAGCTTCAGAGGAAGAGAAGTTTAGTGCTGCTTATGCTAAGTTGCTTGCATTGTTAGTAGCACAACAGGTAGTATATTTGTTTTTGATGCAGAAGGCTGTGGGTTCTACTTCCACAGTATGTAGATTGATCGCTGATACTGTTCTGTGTTGTACTTCAAAAGGAGTTGATGCTGCAGTCCTATGAATGGAGGAGATACCTATTAACTATGTTTCTGTTATCAGTTTGCCATCCATTCCCCATTACAAAATTACTAGCTTATCATTTTTTTATGTAGCATAGGCAATTTATTCTTCAAGGGCAACAGGCACTTTATTTGTAGATGAAACAATGAAAGATAAAGTTGTTGCTAGCAGCAACTTCTTCATTAGTTACAGATCCCTTTAATGTGGAATTCTTTAGATGACTTACTTCTGCAGAAATTTTGCAAATTTACTGATATTGGTGGATTGTAATGACAGAAGTCTGAGTGGCATTTTATGGTTGAAAGTTTCTGAAATGGTTGGTTTTGTCATTATTGGTTCATGCGTTTTGTTTCATTGCTTACTAGAAGACTGTTCCAAACTACAAATTTAAAACACATTCTAACAAGTGGTGCTGTATTATGCAAGGAAAATAATTTAATACAATCAGGTTAATACAATCAGGAAGGTGAATCGAAGAATGCATACATGTATGCTTGCTCATAGGATGTTGCTCACAGGATGCAGGAGATCAAAATAGGGGAAGAAACCACTCACCAATGGAGTCCCCCATGGTTCAGTGCTCAGACTTTTTCTGTTTGGCATATACATCTCAAAATTAAAAGGAAATAACAAAGGGCTTCAGCTGACTAAGTCTGAGATGACTACAAGCTAGGAGCAGTTATTGAATCCCAAATGACTTAAACATCATGCAGGAAGTTTTGTCCAAAACAATAACTGGTGCCAGAATCATGAATTGAAACTAAACTCCAAGAAATACATTATTATATCATTTGGGAAGTCATCTACTCCAGGGAACTGCCAAATTGACAATGCCCCCTGAGAACTGACCCAGTTATTTGGCATTTGGGAACTTGTGTATACAGTGACCTAACTTTTGACTAACATGTGCCCAGAGTCATAAGAAAATCTTTCTATATTGCACAGCTTATAAACAAACTGATTGTGACTAGATCTACAGATGTTATTGTCCCCCTTTACAAAGTCCTCATTAGGTCAATCATTTTTGTATAATAGTCACCAACAGCATTCAGTGCACCAACCAATGATGCAGGAAGCCTCAATCCACAAGCTTTAGTTCAGAAACAGGTAGTTTTATTTAGGTAAGCACTTTCTTGGTGATGCACACCACTTCTTCAGACCATAACATCACTTAAAATCAAATTAAAATATATATAATGTGTTTCATTAATCATCAACCAATCAGAGGTAACAAGTGATTATCTAATAATTAGTATATTCGTTAGTATCACTGAATCAAAAACATTTAAAAGGCAAATATATACATCTTCATTCATAACACATAACTCAACTACCACTAATAATGCATTTTCATATAAAACATATATATGCAAAAATTACTTAAAAAGCTTTCTATTTTTCAGAATAGGTATCAAGGGAATCCTATCATTTAATCCCCTCCATGTATCAGCCATTAGTCTGATGATCCATCTAGTCTCAGATGTTTCAGTCTGGTTAACAACGTCCCCTTCATTTTCCCAGATCTTTTCCACTCCTAAAAATCTAAAATTGTGAGAAGGTCCCATTATATTGACATGCTTGGCTAAGGCATTCATTAAAGTTGCATTTTTAATATTTAGCAGATGTTCTCTTATTATGAATCGAATGTGACTATAGTGGAATGACTTTAATGGTAACCCTGGATGTACACTCGTTGTTTTCCTCAATTCTAAATGATATTGGTATAGAGCTTTTGAGACAATATTTGATACTGTACTATATAGAGTTTTTGAGACAATATTTGATTCTGTATAATGCCCACTTTGGCATGTATCAGTCCAGACCCATGCAACAATTGGGATAACCACAGAGATACCTTACTAAAAGGATACAAGTCCTAAACAATAGGTCTTGCATTGACCACCTCAAAGATTTATCACTATACTCAGTATCCTACAGAGTGCTTAGAGGTGACATGTCTGGCACACAAGGCATCCTCCAACCTAATACAGATGGACCTACTGAACATCAGAAAGTCAAATAGCATCAGAAATATTCAATCCAGGTATCTAAACTGAATGTTGTGAAGAGATGGATATATCACAGAGGCTACCACTCTTCCAGAACAGACTATCCATTCAAGTAAAACAAAGCTCATCCCTGTCCATATTCAAATGCAACTTGGATCTAAGGATAGATAATAGAAAATGTACTCCAGGATTGCCCCTCATGCCACTAATGGATAGAGGCCATTCCTAAATGCTACAACCCTTACATGCGTCCCCTCAAATTATCTATATTATGATCACATTTTTTATCACTAGGGCTAATATACAATTATCAACCATGGGATAGCTAAGACCAATCAGGAAATGTTAATTCAAGCACCAAAAGGGAAATTGGCTAATCTTAAAATGTCCTCCAAGTGAACCTATGTGCCCCTCTCACCCTCTGCCCCCCCTCCGGTGCCTCTGGTTGGGGATGTTTGCTGGTAAACCTTGCTGTTTTGTTATAGCAGGAATCTAAGTTTCTGAAGTCAGTCTTGCTCAAGCTTGTGAAAATGTTTGAACAGTAGAGAAGGGTTGATAGAAGTTGAGATCTAGCTATGGCTAGTCTGGCTTGGAATGGTCTTGCCCTGTAGAGAGATCTGAGTTTGGCATGGACTTTTTTGATTGTTAGGGATATGTGTATATCAAATTTCAGCTTTTCATCTACTGTTACACCTAGAAGTTTGGTATGATTTGTAGGCTCAGTTTTGGTTCCATTGGGGGATTGAATAGTGAGAGGGGGAGAGTAGGCCTTGGAAGTTTTGTAGTGAAAATCATTAGCTTAGTCTTATTTGGGTTAAGAATGAGTTAGTGGTTAGAGAGGTAAGTTTCAATTTCTTGAAGTGATTTTTGAGTTTCTTTCTTGAAGTTCTCACTGGGAAGGGGCAGCACAAATAAGAGATGTGTTGTCTGCATATTGTATGATTGTTGCTAGTTGGGTTACTGAATTTAAACTATTGGTAAATATGATAAGGAGGAGGGGACCAAGAATGGACCCTTGGGATACACCTGTAGATACTGGCAGTAGAAGGGAGAGATTGTTCTCCCATTTGGTAGCCTGTTTTCGGGTTGATAGGTAGCTGTGAAACCATACCAGTGATGATGAACTGAGATTGAAGGTGGTAAATTTAAGTAGGAGTTGGTGGAAAACAGTGTCAAAAGCTTTCGAAACATCATTGAAAATTGCTGTGACTAGTAGACCCTTACTCCTGAGGTGATGAATAATGTCGGTGAAGGATATTAAGGCTGTGTTAGTACTATGTTTAGGTCTTAATCCATGCTGGGTGTGGGATAGTAGGTTGTCTGCAGTAAGTTGATTTTAGGAGTTGTTGGTGAATACATTTTTCTAGGATTTTAGCTATGGGTGGGAGGATAGCAATGGGGTGGTAGTTAGAGATATCTCTAGAGGAGCCGCCCTTGTGGAGGGGAATGAAGTGAGAGATTTTCCAGAGGTGGGGTACATGCTGTTCAGAGATAGAATGATTGATAAGAGTAGATAGGCTATGGATGGGACAGATATTTTTAGGAATTCATTTGGAAGTTGGTTGCCAGCTAGGCAGCAGGGTTTTAGTTTGGACAGGACCTTTTTTATGTAAGAAGATTGAACAGGTTTAAAGGAAAAAAAGTTTGTGGTTGTTGTGGGGGGGTCAGAGATAGGTAGATTTTAGTGGTTATCTAGGAGGGAGGTGATAGAGTTAATAAAATGAGAATTGAATTGTGATGCTATGGGTTCGGAGGAGTTAGAAGTGGAAAGGATGGGGGTAGATGTTTTACCAGAGTTAGGGAGGTAGTTTAAAGTTTTCCAGAACTTTTGTGCATTGTGTTGGAGCTTTTGCTGACTGGTTTGGAAATATTTTTTCTTGTCATAATTTATCTATTTTTGATTTCATTTCTTAATTGCTGATAGGTGGTGAGATTGTCTTTGATTTTGGTGGATAGGAATAGTACCCTGGCTCTGTCTCTTTTTTGATAAGATGCTTGGTGTAATTAGAAAGCCATGGTAACTGTTTGGATTTAGTGTGAATTTTTCTGGTGGGGGCTAGAGTATTTAGGATGTCAAGATATTTTCATCTTCACTGAAAACAGAACAGTGTATGCTATCATCAGTACAATGTTTGCTGTTTGTGTAATTTCTAGGGAAGCTGAAAATGATGCACCTTTCTGCCAATATACATTGTGCTTCTTCATTAGTTAAGTCATGCCACTATCAAGTTCAATGCATGCACACACACACACACACACACACACACACACACACACACACACACACACACACACACACACACACACACACACACCACACTCCTATTAAATTATGGGCATGCCTTTATAGGTCAGTCTATGTACATATTTAATAAGATGTCTATGCATTTAGACATATGCATATTGAAATAGGGAGATGTGGTGGGGGTAGAAATCATCAACATGTATACTGTAATATTTATACATTGTATCTGTGGCTGTTTGTGATGCTATTAACAAATATCAGAATGTACCCAATAAGCCAACATGATATGTGTCTGTGAGGGACTTAAATTGTACTGGAAACTTGATAAGCATGGCATTTGACCTTGAAGGTTATGAACCTTAAGTCTGTGAGTTCAGCAACCAATTAGGATATTATTTTACATTCACATTATAGCTGGTAGTACTCCATTGTTTGTTGTATCTTTCTGTTTAGGTAGACCATGAATAATTCAGCAATCCACAGGGCATCAGTAGTATTTCTGAGGCAGTATATACCTCTTATCCATAAATTACAACATGTACACACCCGTACAACATATACATACACGTATATCTAAAATGTTTAAATTTTTTTATATTGTACAGTCTATACAAAAATACAGCCACTTTTACCAAGACAAATGATTATATACACATATGATATATGCAGATTTTAATAGGTAGGTGGGGATGGAGGTCAGAAATCATCAGAGTATGTACCTGTAGGTTTTTTACTAACACACTAAAAGTTAAATGTGTCTTAACAAAGAGTGCATCTCATCTTGAAGCTCATAAGTGTAAAAACTGTGGGTTCAGTATCTGGTCCTGTTATCGTTTTATACTCAAATTACAATTCTTAATATTATACAGCCTGTTGTATGATGCAGGTAGGCTGCAAAATGAATCAGCATTTAACTTATTTATCCTTTGTTGACCAGGTTAGTCTCACTAGGTTAGCAGCTTCTTTTCAGGGGAGAACAGAGGTGGTATTTATACTACTAGGGAAAAATTGGCCATGGCACTGGGGAACTTCCCCTGCTCTTCTGAGCTCCTAGGTGGCACTAGATGGTGGAAAGTGGGAATTTGGGGAAAATTTATTTGATATGGAATGTAAACAAAGATTCCTGTTTTACATGTTACAAATGAGTGGTGTTTAGTTGTCTCCATGGAGAAGGAAGTAGGCAAGTCTTTTGAAGTGGTGCAGATAACAGAACTGGCATCAGGACACCTTGCAAATTTTGTCCTGTTAAAAATAATCAATCAGGATGATCCAGGTGATAGTTCTCCTGTTATGTGGGGTGAGATAGAAAATAACGTTTTCTGAAGTGAAAAGGATGGTAACAGGGAAAAGGAACCAAGTAATGCGGCAGCAGAGAATGCAGGAGTGACAAAAAGCAGAAACAAACTGAGAAGGTGTCTAGATTTGTGGCAGTGGGTAATGCAATAACTAAAACATACATAGCAGGCAGTGACAGTAGGCAAAAAGGACAGCAGCAACAAACTGTAAGTAAAATTGTTTTAAAAAGAAGAGAAGACCAATTGTGAAAATAAGAACAAAAAAGGATACTGTATCAGACAAATATATGTGGCAATTTGGTAAATCTAATCTTTTATATGTATGGGGACAGAGACTTTTGTGAATTACCATTTGAAACTGATGGACTGATCATAACATTTCTGGGACTCTGTAACAAAAATGGCATTTATCTGTGAAACAATTATATGTTTTCTGGAAGTAACTTAAGTGTTAAAGAATGTTACTTTGCAATTAGAACAGATGAACTGGAAGAAGAAGACAATGTTAAAAGATATGCACGGAGAGTCTGTGTAAAACTATTGATAATATTATGAAAGTTAGAGCTAAGAGGAACAAATAGAATGGGGTGGAGGCTGGAAGCTGTTTTAAAATGTGAAAACAAACATGGCAAAATACTTGCCATGTATTATTTTTGTGGCTGGTCATAGATGGACATTAAGATAGCCTGGCCAGCCTAAATCATGTTTCATTTATTGGACGTTTCTCATTTAATTAATGATTGTGACAAGTTAAGATGTAACCAGTGTGGGGAAAAAGGACATACAGCAAGAAGGTATATACCTGAATTCACAATATGTAAAAAAGGGTCACTTTTGGATGGATTCTCAAGAGTAAACAGTGAATAATGAAAAAAGAGGGGTAGGGGAGGAAATCATGCACAAGGAAGGACAACAAGAGGTTGGGAAAAAGGGTAAATAGGTGAAGAAGAAAGTGTATAAAAAGAAAAAATATGGGGGTGAAAATGTGAACAGAGAGTGCATACAGGAAGAAAGGTCTGGAGAAGGGATTGATACTGATAATTTTTAAAGGTCTAACTAGTGAAAAGTCTGATTCTGAGGATCAAAGATTAATTGTACATAAACCCAAGACAAAATACTAATTTGGGGAAATAGTAAGAATAAGAACATAGAAATGTAAAAATATTTCCTCTAACCTTAAAAAATGGAAATCAACATATTATAGTGCTTTCAGTAAATATGATCAGTGCTGCTAACACTGTAAGAAGGAAAGGGATACTGGAATGGTATGCTAAATATAATGTGGATGTTATTTTGATACAGAATGCAAGATTCTTGACAAGTGAAGAAAGACCGCAAACAAAAAAATTGTTGTATGGAAATATAATATGAAACACAGGACATGAGCATTGTTCTGGAATGGCTGTGGTCTGTTATAAAAAACATTGAAAATACTAGATGTAAATTGATGAGGATGGGAAGATTAATTGTTGTGGATGTGAGGTGTAGAGAACATATTTATGGAATTACAACATTATATGCATATATAACTAGCACGGAAAGAGAGAACCTGTTTCATCAAATATTAGACTATGTGGTGATGAACATGAAGGGGGATAACTAAAAAGAAAGGGAAAGATTTAAAAACAAATACAGGTAATCACATAATCGGGTAAGTTTGCTTTGTGGAACAAAAGTTAAGGATCTTATGTGGGCACTTGGATCTGCAATTGATTATTTTAAGTTATTGGAAGGCTTGGGGTAGCAGATAGTTATACAGTTGTGACTTTTTTTCAGACCATTTTAACAATATGGATGAAGGTGACAGAGAAGAAAAGGAGCACATTCAAATAGGAAAGAAAATAACAAGAATAAATTGAGATATTATGGCATGGAGACTAGGAAGTTATACAGTTAGGAAAGCATCACATGACCATGAAGGACTGCTATAAAAACTGGTCTGAATGGTGGATTGAATTTAAAAAGAAGTATAAAAAAGTGGGGTTTTTTGTCACTGGTGGGATGATGTTAGAAAGGAAGAGAAAGTAAAGTATAGGAAAACATATAGAATTTAGAGAATAATACAAAATAATATTATGATATGGAAAAAATATAAAGGAAATTGTGAAAATATTAAGGCATTGCTGCTTAGGCAGAGATATTATTTACATGGAAGGAGGTATCTGGATATCCGGGTAAAACAATAAAGGAGGATATTAGTGTAATGAAGGAAATGAAAAATGTAAAAGGAGAGGTAAAAAGAACACAAGAGCAAATAAACAGTATTGTAGTATAGCATGTGGAAAATGTGTGTATGAATGGGTTCAGGTGCCTAAGCAGCGAGACATTTCCCAGTGCTACATTTAGTTGGGATACATGACTGAAGTAGCATTCAGCTGCAGAGAAATATGGCTGTTGCAAATTCCCTGTGGGCAAACAGACGCACACACTGCCATGCCCACTGATTTAACAACCAAGTGCTTAGGGGCAGAATAAGCAATAAGTGTTTTGCTCAGTGTTCAGTACATGCTTATGTAACTACAATATGTAGAAGTGTGCTACACCATGGAGGACATCCTGCACATTACTGTAGTCACATTTATGCTTCAGTATGCATTTTAGGTAATGTTTCCTAGACACTGTGAAGGGAGATATGGTCCCCATACACACCAGTTATAAAGGCACTGTTCATTGTGCACTGCCTTTTTACTACCACTGATATGCCCACTGGCTGCTGATCCCCACCATATTGCCTGCTGTCTCACGTTGCCTTGGGGATCATGGACATTATTTTCCCCCCTGTGCATTTGGTTATTGAAATTGTGGGCATTCTTCTCTTTGCCCACAGGGAATTCGCAACAGCCATATTTCTCTCAGCTGAACTTCAGCCATGTGTCCCCAGTCAAGTGCACAACAGGAAAAGATCTCACTGTCTAGGCACCTGAACCCCAATACAGACAAAAATGGAAGGAAGGAAGGATGAGGGATATTATTGAAGAAAGTATATTTAGTATAAAAGGGAAGGGATGTCAACAATTGTTATTGGTTGTCAGAGAAATTGTGGAGGATATTATAAGTAAGAGCAAGACTTTTAATACAGTAGGACATGATGCTTTGTGGGTTGTTATGGTAAAGTATGGAATAGTTAACAGAATTAGGAGAATGTGTATGTCAGCATATCAAAATAACAGAGTGGGAGTGTTAGTGAATGGGTGTCTGAGTAAAGAAATATGTGTAAAGTAAGGTATAAGACAAGTATATCCATAAGTGGAATATTATTTGCACTGGTAATGAATGTAATAGTGAGTGAAATAGCTTATAAAATAAAAGATGCTAGATATGTGATGCAAAAAGAAGTGCTGATTCCACTAGTTTTGACATAGATAGACAATATAGTAGTAGTTACTAAGAACAAAATACAGATATGTTGGTTTCTCTGAATGGATATTTAAAGGAAATGGGAATGACTTTGATTAAAGATAAAAATAAAGGTTTGGGTGATGTGGTGAAAACTGGTGGTGTGCATTTTGCAATGAATGAAGTGCCTTTCTTAGGTATAACATTTATGGAAAATGATGTAGTTAAGATACAATGGAAGGTTTAATAAAAGAAATGAAAGAAATGTGTCTTTAGTGGAATACATATAGATTAATGTTCAGGAAAAAGGTTTACCTGGTGAATTATTTATTAATGGGAAGATAACATATATCTCAAATATTTATACGATCCCAGAAAAATGTGAAAATGAAATTTTGCAATTGATGTTTTCTTTCATATGGAGTTCAAGATTAAACCCAGTGAAAAGAGGTATGTTGTACATGAGGGAAGATGAAGGAGATTGGCCTTACTAAATCAAGTTGTTTATTCTGCTTCTATAAAGTTGTATAAAGTATTAAAGGGGGTAAAGGGAGAGAATGAGAAATTAATAGTGAGATGTTTAAATATATGTACAAAAAGTTCTGGCAGATTATGAGAATAAAAGTTAACAGTAATGGGGAATATGCCATATAAAAATGTTCAAAAAGTATGATTACTTTGTGAGGAGGAAGAGACAATAGAGTATGTTTTTTGAAATGTAAAAGACTGGTGAGACTCTGGAAAAAGTTGTGCGAAGGAAATATTTTATATATATATATATATATATATATATATATATATATATATATATTTATATACACTGTGTGTGTGTGTGTGTGTGTGTGTGTGTGTGTGTGTGTGTGTGTGTGTGTGTGTGTGTGTGTGTGTGTGTGTGTGTGTGTGTGTGTGTGTGTATATGTGTGTGTCTATAAATATCTACTTGTTGTAAACAATGTTTTTTATGTTGTGTTTAATAAAGGACCACTACACTTTTTTTATAGATACTGAGTGATCTTTTACATCCACCTGAGCTACCACCAACTCATGCACATGTTCCCAGGTTTAATGTTTCATTCAAAGGACAACACACTCAGCAGTCCAGCACCCTCTTTATGCAGCACTGCAGAGTCAGTAAGCAATCTATCAGGTGTGGGAATAAAACCCGGAGCCTTCTGTGTCAAAAGTGAGTGTGCTTCCTCTTGTGCCACTGACCTTGATTTCAATGGATATCTGGGCCAGGGGTCAGAAAGGATAATCAAATGTACTTTCTAGTGTTTTGAACAATACATCTGCAGCTTTTTGTGCAGGGATTACAAATACCATTTTGGTCACACTACACTAACTCAATATGTGTCTCTGGGGCCAAGGATGCAAAGCTACAAAAGTAGCTCAACAAGAAATGTATTTGCCCTTTAAACCAATATACAGTAAGACTGTAGGTTCAATACCAGCTTCTGGTGCTATTTTACACTTACATTACAGTTAGTCAATTTTTCTGCATAATAATATGCCATTGTTTATTTAATCAGTTAAATATGTGAGATGTTTTGAACATAAGAACAGCAGTAGTTAGCATTGCCATAGCCATCTGCTTCTTGTAGGCTGTGAATAACTAATCACTCCACCATGATCCATAAAATTCCATGACTATTACAAGTGGTATCAGCAGAATAGTCAGTGAATGTACTATCTATTTCTCAGGAATGCTGGAAGGGAAGAAGGAATCATATACTGATTATTTTAACCTCTGATAATCTTTTACACAGTGGTTCCTGAAAGATGTGTTTATTCATATAGAAGATTAAAAACTACTGGTTGGCATTTGCCCCAATATAAGAATCCATATATTTATTTATCTAGACTCACATACTGGGGAACCAACCTGTGGGGTGTTTCCCATGCGGAAATTGTGTATTTTGTAAAAATGTTACAAAAACTAAAACGTTCACATCAGTTAATGCTCACACGTGAGATTTGTGAATTTATTCCATGTGCTACAGAGTTAATAATTTATTTAGGAACTGTCTTTTTCTGTGTTCGAAACATCAGGTTCCTTTAAACAACCCCTTCCTCTTCATTTTAGTGACTTGCGTTTCAGAGATGGAAGTGCTTTGGTTTGACATTGTTTTGAACATAAGTTTTACTGGTATAACATTGTAAATTTTGGTAAAACAAACAAGAATGATAAATTATGTATGTTACATGCTAAAGAAAAAATGACTAAATTAAATTATATGAAAGTCAAGAATAATATATATTTTAATTGATTGCATATATATGGACATATATATATATATATATATATATATATATATATATATATATATATATATATATAGATATATATATATATATGGGTCCACTTTGTTTCATTGAAAGCTCATTTCACTGAATTTCAATTCAAACTGATGAAATCACTGAAAACTTAAATTACTGAAAACTCATTTCACCAAATCTCATTTCACTGAACTGAAGTACTGGTACTCTGTAGATACTGTAAGGCAAGTAAAAGGTATATTCCCTTTTCCCCATTGTATTGTAATTCTGGAGTTAGTATATATATATATATCTATATATATATATATATATATATATATATATATATATATATATATATATAGTTGGGGGTGGCACAGTAGACCGAAATCCCACTTATCTGGCTTTCATAAAACCAAGACAAAAAACCCGTAACTCCAGAAGACTGACTACTCGAATACTGACAGATCACTATGGGTAAGTAACCAATTGGCCAGCATGTTGACCTTTGCCACTTACCTTTGCAGTAGTGTGATCTTGGAGGTGGTATAGTTAGGGGGAGTGTGGGGGTGTACAACCCCCCACATATGGTGATGCAGGGGCAAAGTCACCCACATGGGTATTGCTTCCGTGTTAATGTGTTTGCAGGGTTGGTTGAGCGATTACTTACCTGTAGTGATGTGTCAGTGTTCCCAGCGGTCGATCTTCTGGAGTTTTGGGTCTTTCGTCTCGGTCTTTTGAAAGTTGGGTAAGTGAGAGTTTAGTATACTGAAGTAAACCTATATATATATATATCTATATATATATATATATATATATATATATATATATATATATATATACACACACAAACAAAATAAGTCCATCAAAAAACTGGGCTCAATACAGCTTTCCCTATGAAACCCGCCCTGAAAGGGCGGAGATTGAAGAGACATCTATGACACGTCAAATTGAAGCTAGCTGTTCATTGGTTGAAAGTATTTTAAAAATCAGATACTTGAGAGACACAAGTTATATGGATCTGAAGAAGGGTTGTTTGGAGTAACCCGAAAGCGCTTATCCCTCTACAGTTTTATTGTTTTTATTTCTGCAAGCTGAATAAATGTGCCTATACTTTTAGCTATTCATCATGGAGCATGTTTTTTATGCACATCTACTGAAATGCTGGTAAGCTGTTAAACTGAGTCATTGGAATTGTTTTCAGCATTTGAACTACACTGAATTTTTTCAACTATGCTTTTGTTTAGCATTTGATACATATGCTGAAGGCAAACTGGGACTAGATATCGGCTGGCCCTGGCTTTGTTAATTGTGCTGTTTGCTGGATTTTTATATATATATATATATATATATATATATATATATATATATATATATATACTTCTATTTGTCAAAAGCTCATTCTTTTGAAAGACATAAGTACAACCCCATTTACGCGAAAGTGCATTTAACCAAAAGTGCACTTTCGCGAGTACCGGTTTACCAAACTGGAAATAAAAACAAAAAAGAAACACTGCATCACCAAATCATGCTACAGTGTAGGTAAGGAAATATACCTGTTTCCCCACTGTAGCGTGATCTCAGAGTAAGTATATATAAAAGAGTAGGGGGAGGACTGCCTTTGTAGTGTTTTTTTTGTTTGTTTTTACTACCGGTTTGGTGAATCAGTATTCACTTTCAACAAACAGAAGTAGACCCATATATATATATATATATATATATATATATATATATATAAAATTTATTGTTAATGAGAAACAGCATCTTTTTAATAGGTAAATATTAAACTTAAAATATATTTTTATACACATATAAATATATCTATTAATGTTTGTGTGTGTGTATGTATATAGATAGATAGATGTAACTGTAATATGTAAAGATTGCTATGATGGATTGGATTTTGTATATTGTTTACTGGATAAATTATTTGTTTAAATATTCCCAAACTGACTTTATAAAAGTAGATGCACTGTGATCATGTCAACACTAAAGAAGCTACATTTTTGCAGAGGGAAAGGTGGTTTCTGTGTTACGAAGTTTGCTTCTTCCTTATTAAACTGAAGAAATAATTATTCATTTGGGTGACATATTTTCATTATAGATTGACAGATAGATATACAGTTATATAGAGATATAGATACACAAACACAAGCATGCTTATAGATAGATATAGATATAGATATACATACAGATATTGATATTTATACAGTAAAGCATTAACATTATTCTAAAGTGTGCACACAGTGAAAGTGGCAGCCCAATCTGCATGTATATTGTAAAATAAGCATATTCCAACAGAAAAAAAATCCAGTGACCAAGCTCTTCTTGAGTGATTGCATTTTCTGATGGAATATGCTGCTGCAATAAAATTGTGCCACACAACAAAATAGATAAAAAATCCTCAGCTATAGCAATAAAGATACTAAAGCACAAAGGAATCTTCCGCACTTACGCTGAACTATTCTGCTACTGAAGTGAAGCTGTTCATCTTAAGTAAGAGACGTAGTTGTGCTACTGCTTTATTTTGCATAAATCTGTTCAGATATTACTTGTTCCCTAAGAAAGTACAGAAACAAGCAATCTGATTACTGATTTTCTGCAGTGCATCCTCCCTCAAAGTATTTCAGTGGCTTATTTGCTCAGTGATATGCCAGGACACCACAGTTTTTATAGAGATCAGAGCAAGTATAGGAAACATCAGTTTCAGATTCTGGCAAAATCTGAACATCGTATCAACCTACTGGACAGTTTGCACTCAAAAGACACATCAGCAGATTTGGAGGGAATGAAAAAATGATAGATTTATCAATGAACTGTGCAGTCACAACAAGGTCCTCACCAGCAATGTATGAAGAAAAAAATACTCTTTTATTACCAAAATAAAAACAATAAAATAGATTAAGCACTTTCACCAATTCTGTATCTGGGTTTCATCAGAATTCAAAAATTACATCACTCCCCCCTACAATATTTGAAGAACACGGGTAAAATCCTTATTTGCCTAACTAGTTACTTAAAACACCATCACATTAAATACAATGGCATTACACCTTCAAAACAATACATTTTAAAAATAATTTCAACATGTTTCTGTTGTTGGCAATGTTAGTCTAAAAACGTAATATTAACCATCTTATGCTGTAACCATCTCATACTATAGAGCATGTGCAGTACATATTTTGTGTGCTCTAGACTTTCAGAAGATGGCAGAACAATATCCTTTTATACAAAGACATTATTTAGAAAAGTTAAAACTTTTTTTAAAATAATGTTATTGTATAATAGCAATAATCCGCTCCTGTGTCTGGGTAACACAGATTTCACCCATGGTTGCCTTTGGTTAATCATATGGGCATGATCAAGTCATGCCACAAGTGAGTAAAGCCTGCATTACCCACATCCAGTCATAGATTATTGCTAAACTATAACATAATCCACTGGATATTTTAAGGGGGGGGGGGGGTTACTGACGAAAACATACCTGTGTATCTGTCCTTCCATTTCCTCTGCTTTGGAACTGCAATGACCTACCTGTATGGCAAGGAATTTCTGCCAGCATATGTTATTGAGGTATTTTAATTTCTAGTGATATGCATACCACAGGTGTTATGGGTCCCTATATGTGTAGGCAGGCAATTATTTCATATGTGTCACCGCTCTCAGTCCAGTGCAACTGGTTAAAATAGAGATGACATCAGCAGAGCACCTGTAGCTACTGATGATGGTAGCATGCAAGTGGAATAGTCAGATGTCACATGGCACTGCCTGCAACACTACAGTGGAAAAGGTCACCCATATCTAACATTAGAGAGATCACTGTCATACATCTCAACTTCTTAGAGAAATCTGGACAAAGCCATAAACAATAGGGACACTTTTAAAATATTGCTCTTACAAACTTAGAAAGTTGATAGAATAGCGGGTTTTGCATTGACATGAATTTTCCTGAAGGATTTGAAGTCTGAAACTGAAATTTCTGTCATTATTTTCTAACTTCAGTCTTTAATGATTTGCCACTAATTTGCCAGAAAAACAGACCAAAAATATAAGGCAAAAATCTGGACATTCTGCAAAAATCTGTACAGTTGAGAGGTATGAGGCTCAGACTGAGCATGCAACCTCACCAGTTTATGATAGATATCTTGTACCCGAGACTCATTGCAGCTCCAAAAAAAAATATTTTGCAAGTAATTCTGCAAATAGAATTAGTGACTTTTTAATAGTTGATTTAAAAAACTGCTCTATCATTTTTTTTTGTGAATGCAGTTGATATGGAACTTGAGAGTATGTGTACTACTTTTTCACTAAGTGCAGAAAGTTATCAGTGCTGTAATTTAAAAGTCATTAGACTGAGAAACTGTTTATAAATAGAAAAAGTCATTTAATCAAAATATTATAACTGAGCATATTTTTTAGAGAACTGGGCATAAAAGATGCATTGAAAGAGCCTAAAGCTTTATCACCGACTTAATTCTTGTCCATACTGAAGCCAGTGCATTAGAAAGGACTGTGTAGCATGCATAAATACTGTGAATATAATGTATTGCTCCAAGCTGTGTACTCTTGCTCAATACAGCAATAAACTATCTTGGAAGAACAGCATATATGGTAAGAAATGAAGATGCAGGTGCAGAACACTAGATGTCACCATGTAGTCTATCTAGAAAACTCAGAGTCAAAGAGGCCATGACACTCATTTGTGAAGTAGGTAAACTGACAGAGAACATGCCATGCATGCTTGCAAAGCAGATAAATTGCTCACTCACAAAACATTCAGTTCACAGACTCATGATACAAAAGCCTTACAAATTTCTAGGGTGCAGTCTGTTATGCTAAAAAGCAAACAGCAGTGCATAGGGTTGTAGGATCAAATAATATAAACAAAAATGTGCATTCTAATGTCTTGTGATATTTCTGAACAAAGTGTTAGCTTATTTACTGGACTTGGTAAATTGTAATAGAAATTTACATATAATGCTGCACATGAAACTGAACTGCAAATGCAAAAAAAAAAAATGGTAGTCACTAATACCTGCAGAGAAGAGAAGGGCTCCATTTCCTGTTTAAACGTACTACACATTCCATGATTAAATTCATACATCTCAAAAACTGTTCACCCCCAAGATATTAGCTCTGATTTTGAAAGAAATGCATAGTGTACAAGACCACATGGTACAGATGGGATCAACATTCAGAAAATAGCACTGCAGAGTAACATAGCAATGTACATTGAGCAACATGGGATCAGCTCATTAGTTCAAAGCTACCTGTAAATGCAGCAGACTGCAGGCATGGTCTATGCAAAGTAGGCCCATGGACTTTACAGATGATTTTGCCATGTAGGATATTAGATAATAAGACAGTTTGTATAAGCTCATACATTGCAACATCTGAGTACCCATCTATTAGCCATGTTTGTGCACTGTCTGCTGTGGGAAGTCAATATGACATTATGCTGTTAATGGAGAACAACACACATGTACCCCTTGGCATCAACACTATGTGAGTATAGTCTGCTCAACTAGAAGTTCATCTTGTCAAACAGGTGATTTATGGGTATTCTTTGGAGTGTGTATTGGGATTCAGCACTATGCTAATAACAAATTTATCTGAGTTACACATCTGGTGAACATTGCAGCTCTGTCAAATTGAGTAGAGAGTTTTGCTCTGCTCAGGTGAATGTCTGTGAATCTCAGCCTAGTGATCTTGCCAAACCATTTATGTGACAAAATTCTGGAAAGAACCCATGAAGCACATTTGAACACTGTGAATTATAAGGATTGCTACGTCATGCTAAAAACTGGCAAATCTGAAATAAGTTTCAAAAAATTAACATAAAGATATTACTATTTCTCAAAAACACAGCACTGATGACCATATACTGAATAGAACTGTATTGCCAAATTAATTCTAAGATACAGAATACAAGAAATGTTGCACACAATTTGCTTTTTCAAGTTTAAAATACAAATATTAATAATATAATTTTGAATTTTAAAATCACATGACAAACACAGCTTTTCCATCCAAATAAGAAGTAGTGCATGTTTCTTTAAAACAGTTCTAATACTATAGCATTCATTCAAGGCCATCACACTTCTGGCATTTAAACTTCTAGCCCACTTATATTCTAATTCTTCTGTTTTATTAATAAGGTCTACCACCTGTAGTTCATTCTCAAGCTGCAAGACTTAAAATAAAATCTTGTAACTCTCAACATTATCTAAGGCATGTTTTATAAAAGTATTTTAATATTAAGCTACACAATGGGCTGGATTTACAAATGGTTATTTTCTAGGCTGTCACGACACTCACACAAGATAGTATTGCTATTTTAAATTAATTAAGTGGCTCTACATGACATGTAGAGCCACCAAACCAAGGTAAATAGGAGTGTATGTTAATGAAGGCATGATCAGTTAATTTATATGCTGATGAATCAATCTGAGATGGCGGAGCTGATCAGGAAGCTACAAAATAACTGCGTAGAGATGGCGTATGCCATTGCCATGAACTCAAAAACCTATTGGAATACAGCCACTATTACACTTAGAAATAAAAGTAAGGTTAGCATCTGCTGCTGCTGCTGCTCTCTTGCATATGTATGGGCAACAGGCTCAGAACTATGCTGCTACTGCTGATAGACCTCTTCAAAGGAGAAGAAGTGTGTTCAGGCCCAGTTTAACATATCATGGACTGCAGGATATTGAAATAGTAGAGTGGCACAGGGTTGCTAGGGAAACACTACAAGAACTCTGCAACCTCTGCTGCCCCAACCTCATACCCAGGGTAAATTGGGGAGAACTTATAGCAGTGGAAACTAAGGTATGTGTAGCATTAAGGATATTAGCTACTGGTACATTCCAGAGACCCACAGAGGATATACAAGGGGTGTCACAGGCCTCAGCCTCCAGAATATTGTACTAATGTCTCAGTGCTATGCTAGAACACGCAAGGGAGTACATCTGTTTTCTACATAGAAAGAGTAGACAGCAAGAACAATGAAGGGATTGTATGCTGTAACACAATTTCCTGAAGGTTTTGGTGGCCTAAGACAGTACTCGCATAGAAACAAAAGCCCTATCTGGTGAACAGGGAAGGACATACATCAACAGAAAGGGGTTCCATTCAGTCAGCTGCCAGGTCATCTTTAATGCCTGAGGTATCATCCTCAATGTGTGTGGAGGCAACCCAGGTAGTTACCATGACTCACACATATGGCACACCTAACAGCTTTACACAAGGTTTGCTAGGAGTGATGTTGCACAAGGCCATCTACTGTGTGATGCAGGTTATGATGTGGAGCCATTGCTTATGACACCCATCAGAAATGAACACACAGCCACAGAAGGATACAGCGATGTCCACGCTCAAACAAGAAACATCATAGAATGTGTTTTCAGAATGCTAACATCAAGGTTCTGCTGACTAGACTCATCTGGGGGTGCCCTGCAGTACGACCCAGGCACTTGGGCAGAAATTCTCACAGTCTGTGCCATGTTGCACAATATCATTTGGAGGAAACAGCTGCAACAGGGACAGCAAGGGCCAGGACCGCATATTCCAGGGCCATAGGCCAGGCCAGCACTTCCAGGACACGCAGGCAAAGATTCTGAGAGAGCAACTCAGCTGCAGTGGTAGCCAGCAAACACAGGCATGAACAATATGCCCTTAACCTGGCTAAGAGACAAATGACAGTACACACACTCACCACTGAAGGAATACACATAACAGCTTAAGCACATACAAATATTAAAAGTGATACCATCCAATGTCCACAAACCTTACTTACCTATGTAATGTCTGTGTACAGATAGCAGAGACAGTCTCAAAGCACATGAATCATAGTTATAGTAATGCCAAGGTAAGTGTGGAACCTCTTTTATATAAACAAATGTGTAAGAAGATAAACTACCTGCATACTGTCAGTCGTAAATGTACTCAATCAAAACCTGTGTGAGGTGTCCATCAATGGCATTATTGCTTATAGTAATGATATATGCAATGTACAGGTATGCATTATACACAATAACTGTTATCAAGCAGGTTACTTACCCACTGTACACAAAACAGTCAACAGGACAATTATATCAAGAGTTGCACAAGTTGAGCAATAAGCAAGAATGCAATATCACTGGTTTGAAAGTGTAAATTACAATACTAAATGAAAAAATCCTTCCAAAATAAGTATTTAGAGAAACAACCAAATTCCTTTTATGTACAAAGTATGTATATAATCCACATACTTAGAAAGACTCTCTTAGCTATCCACTGTGTGTATCAGACATATGAAACCCTAACTCAAACACAAATGAACAAAGGGCAAGGCACAGTCATCATCATTTACATGGGGTGTCAGTAGGCCAAGGCTGACACAAAAATAATTAGTGTGTTTGAGTGCTAGTACTTTATCCTGCCATGTCAGGTATGAGCTGTGCATGGTAGAGTTGTCAGTTCAATGTCTTCACTCCCAACCATGCAAACTGCCTCTGCCAGGAGTTGCATTGCCACTTCCATGTCCCTGGTTCAAAGTGGGTGTGCTACCTGAACTTGATCCATGTCTGCTGAACAAGCTCTCTTCATGACTGTGTCCAGGACCATAACCCCAAGGCCTACCACTTCTACGTGTGGACACCTCAATCACTGATGGAGCAGTGGAAATAGTGACACTGTGAGAATGGGATCTGGCACAGCTACATAAGCTAACACCAGAGGGTGCTGCTGCTTTGTGGACATGTGGATGCCGGCCCTCCCCAGCACTCATTCCATCACAGACAATGACTGATCCAGAGTGTTGTTCATCCTATCTAATGAGTTACCCCCATGGTTGAGGCAGTCATACATGTCAGAATATGCCATGTTTAGCAATCGGACAATCTCTTCCAAGGCCCTGGTGGAACATGGCTATCCCTCCATGATGGCCCTCTACATACATCTGGTGGTACATAATAACACAACAGAATCAGGACAAGAGTTGATTGTAGGCCTCCTCCAAGCACCTCTAGTAACACTCCTGTATGGTGCCATGCCCTCATGATGTCTATGGGCAGACTCAACCAGCTCTGCAACTGGAGTAACCGCACTATCCCTGTTCAACTGCATCACCCTCAACCGTCCTGTATTTGAGGACTTAGTGGAATGGGTATGCATAGGCATGCTGACTGTGTCCAAAGTAAGGCCAGTAGATGTGTGATGCACAACCTCAGTGTCAGACTGAAAACCTGCACCCCCCTGACTGTGCCTCTCTATCACCATCATCATCATTAGAGGCTGCCAATACTCTGACATCAGGTGGTACAAATTCTGCACAGCCTCTGTCAGGATTACATGTGATAACATTCAATAAATACAAGCAGGAGAGAAATATCAAGTAGAAATTATCCAAACTTGGTTCTCCATACTGATGTTAAACAATTTCAGATGTTAAAGGGATACAATACTTTACTCTCTCCTCAGATATACATCTAAGTAATGGTTATTACTGATCAAAGAAAATTCATGCTAACCATCTGCAGGTGGTCTTTCATATATTAATTCCAATATCCTTGAAACAAGTGGAAGGCAGTGGAAACAAGGCTAATAAGTACTGCAATGCAAATGACACAAGGACAAGAGAATAATGCTGTGTCTATCCTTCCATTAAGAAATGTCTAAGAATCAGACTGACCATCCCCCAACTCATTCTCTGTTGGTCTCTACTCTCTTCTAAGGCACATATCTCAATGTTTTGAAATGTAAAAGCAGTAACAC
This sequence comes from Protopterus annectens, assembly GCF_019279795.1. NCBI lineage: Eukaryota > Metazoa > Chordata > Ceratodontiformes > Protopteridae > Protopterus > Protopterus annectens. The sequence goes on along the minus strand of NC_056736.1, from coordinate 119,335,263 downwards.
ATAAAGGTGTCTAGAATGGCATTAAATGCCTTATATACAGCATACCTGGGATTACTTATTGGGAACCACTTGACTTGTTATCCACATCAGCACTAACATCAAGTAGTCTGTGTGAACCCTCTGCTGAGCTGTCTGAATATCTGACAGTAGACAGGAAATGCTCATTTTTAGTTAGAGATGGTTCTGTAGCAGGATACCCCCCCTTAGCCATCTGCTCTCAAGCTACCACAGCTGCCCTCCTGCATGCCATTGTAATCATATCAGTGGCATAGTGCCGCACCTGATTATAGTTTTTGTCACAGTCACTCACTGTATTTATGTCAGTGATCATCTGCTGATCTGTTGCCATATGCTTTTTCTGGCAGACATTTCACTTCTGCCTCTGTCATGCAGGAAGGATCTATAGTGGCATCAAGTGAATCACTAAATGGTGGCTTGCTTGGAACAGATGGTTTGGGTGCCATAACACTGTATGACATGAAACAAAAAAGCATTTGTACCACATAGAAAAAGCATTCTACTCAAACAAAATCAGTGAACCCATCCTCAACACAAAACAGTTGAACACACAATGCTCATTTCGGACTACACACAAGCATTGGGAGCCCCCAACCAAAAAAAAAAAAAGAAATAAAGAAAAAATATAGAAACAGTTCATCCCTTCTGTTAACATTTCTGTAATGGTGGCAGCCATTTTGTAAATAAAAGCTGGGTGGCAGGATTATAAATAAGTAAGTAGATATACATGCTCAAGCAAATGAGAAAGGAACATTTTCTGGTCTTGTGTTGGTGGCAAAGAGGGATAAGAAACACAACTGAGCATGTGTTGTTTTTGCATTGAACTAAGGAATCAAATCCAGATAGGGTGCTGTCTGTCAGAGCTGATGCATATTTTCTCAGCATATCATCAGATTATAACACACGCACAGGTCTAGGGAATGCTATCCATCTGACATAGATTTAGAAGCAGTAATGCTGCCTCTTTCATGGGAATGCATTTCATGTTACTTCCTAAAGTCATACACATATAAGCCTATCTGAAGTATATCTTCATTCATGCTGAATCCAGTTTGTATGTAACGAACATGGCTGAAAGGGACTTCTCCTGTAGCATTGACAAATAATCATGCTGATTGAAATTTATACATCATTTCTTCCTTAGGACTGATTCCCACATTGATCAATAATATTTTACACTCTGTAATTCAAGAAAGTTATGTGCCAAGTCATCATATTTAACCTCCAAAACACCAAGGATAACAATCCAAGCTATGAAACCTGTCAGTGTTGACCGTCTGAAAAAGTGTGAATAGGCTGACCATTACACATAGCAAATGTCACTGCCATGTTTGACACCTTCATTGCTGTTTGATAAAATGCCTTTCTCTTTGTATGCAGTTGCCTCTCTGTGCTTTCTATTGTGTAAATACAGGTGGCATGGTTGTGCATGCTTTAGTGCTATCTGTTAAATGTGAGATTGGAATTTAGCACCAGTCAAGATATAGAGTTGCTGTAAGTATACTAGCCCTGAGTGTTAAATTATATAGAATGCACAACACAGCCAGGACTGCTATTCAATTTGCTCTCATGTCTCTTCACCTCTTTCTCTCTTCTTCTCTGTTGTACAGCTTCTAAAGACATTGCAGAGAACAGAGAGGTGCACCAAAAAAAGTTAACTTGCATCAGAGAAGCATGGGGTATATATGTATCAGGCTTTACTGTAAGCCTCATAAGTATCATAATTGTATGCAAAATGGCAGTTCTGAAATAAACAGATGCATTTATGATATCATAGCAGTGCAGTTGACTAATGGTACAACAGGGTAAGACCTTCCCATTATACCTGGATTTGACAAAGATGTATAGACTGGGTAATCATAACTGTTTATTTTCTCAGTTTATATAGTCATGCGATACGCCATGGATCTAATTCTCTTTTTTGTCATACCCCACTCTTTCTCTCTCTTATTTTTTTTTTTTTGGGGGGGTGAGAGAGGTAGACTGACTACTGTGGTTCAGACCATCATCCCTCCACACGTTGCAGTACTGACACACAGCACTTCAGGGTCCCAAGCTGTCAGCACTGCCTCCACAACCCAATGCTCTACCTACCCCATCTGTATCAGGTAGTTCAACTGGTGCACTGGTAGACTCCAGGAATATTAGTAGTGGAGGTGGTGCATTTGCCACGCACCAAAAACTGCCAGGGTTGATGAAGGGTATAATTAAAAGGGGTCTTGGTATCCAAATCATCATTGTAGAAAAGGTCCTTCATCTCATTGCCAAGATAATGCCAGATCAAGCACTGCCAGGAAACTGAGACAGCAATGACAGTTGTGAGGGTGAGGACTAGATTCTTATTGTTCTCAGGCTTGATGTGGATGCTCCTCTGATGTTCCATACTTATCTCCAATTAGGTTCATAGGTTCATAGGTTCATACTAGGCTATCTGCCCTGGGGCAATTATAAGCCTAGCCCGATTCTGTATGGCTTACGCCACCCCTTGATTTGAGTATACTGTGCCCTTTTTAAGGTTTAGTTTACTGTGCCTCTGTCTAATAGTGACACGGGAGTAATCCCTGGGACAAACCTACGATCCCCCATCCACTTATCGAGATTCTTCTTGAAGAGATTCAGTGAGGTGCTCTGCCTCACATGAACTGGAATTCTATTCCAGAGCGAAGGGAGCCTCTGGATTATGAACCTGTCCCTCCAGCAAGTTCTATTTATTTCTGTGCTGAAGTTCAAGTCCCTCGAGCGTGTGGCTCTAAGGGATTTAGATTTACTGAGGTGGAGCATATCCATTAATTCTGGATTTGACATAGCTTTGTATGTCAGGCATAGATCGCCTCGAAGTAGGCAGTATGCAACTGAGTAGAGCTGGAGTTTTTTTAACCGAGCAGCATATGGCATCTGTTTGAGACCCTTGATCCTCTTGGTGAGATACTTTTGGGGTCTTTCTAATTGCTGCAGGTGTCGGGTAAGGTACATCCCAAAAGGGGCATTGTATTCTATGATGGGCCTGATGAGGGATGAATAAAGGGGCACAATTACCTCTCTTGATCTAGATGTGAAACCCTTCATGATGAGGTGGGCTATGTAGAAGGTCTTTCTAACCACTTTGGCAATGTGGTTTTCAAAGGAGAGATTGCTATCAACTTGGGTCCCCAGGTCCCTAATAACTTTCTCTGTACTTAATGGGTTTCCGCCTATGTGGTAATTTGTGGGCACATTGTTTTGCCAAAGGGTATGACTATACATTTTTTGGCATTTAGCTTTAAACCATGGTGCTGGCACCAGTTATCTGTCTCTGTGAGACCTTTTTGAAGGATGTTTGTGTCAGCTGGAGAGTTGATTATGGCGCCCAGTTTGCAGTCGTCTGCAAACTTGGCGAGCCATAGTCCTCCTACGTTTGCCTGTACCTCGGAAAAGTATATACCGAACAAGAGTGGTCCCAGGACAGAACCCTGTGGGATGCCACTTGTGACCGGTTTCGAGTCTGACATGGCTCCAGCAACTCTCACTCTGTGGGTTCTGTCTTTGAGCCAGTTTGCGACCCATCTTGTGACATAGGGGTTTATATTTAAGCTGGATAGCTTATCTATGATGCCAGAGTGGGGTATTGTGTCAAATACCTTTGCAAGGTCCAGATAGGCTGTGTGGACTACCTTCCCTTCATCTATGGCTTTGGTGACTGTTTCAAAGAAGTCAACCAGGTTCAAAAGGCAGGATCTTCCCTTGACAAAGCCGAACTGGGTAGGATCTATTGTCTGTAGGTCCCCAATGTCTTTGTTTATGAGCTCCATGATGATCCTCTCCATAGCCTTGCAGACTAAGCTAGTCAGGCTTATGGGACGATAGTTTCCAGGGTCCGTAGAGGCTCCACCTTTGTGGAGTGGGACCACTGTTGCTGTACGCCATTCTGTGGGCACATATCCTGTAGTGAAGCTGAGATTGTATAGCTGTTTTATTTGAGGGATTAGTTCCTCTTGTAGTTCATGTAGGACGCAACCTGGGACGCCATCTGGTCCCATGGAAGCAGTGTTTTTTGCTTTGGAGAGGGCAGCCGTCACCTGAGCATGTGAGATGTTTGGGAGGCAGCCCTCTGCCGGGATAGATACTTGCTCTTTGGGGGAGGGGAGAAGTTTGCACTGAACCTGTCTGCCAGGATATTGGCGATGTCTGTGGGTTCAGTGTATTTTTTGTCGTTTAGAATCAACTCAGAACAAGTCTGGGAGTTGCATCCCAGGTTTCTAACATAACTGAAAAAGCCTTATGATTGTCTTTGGTGTCCTGTGCAATTTTTCTCTCGAAGCTGGCCTTGGAGGATTTTATGAGGATCGTAATTTTTGCTAGTACTGATCAGAGATGCCTTCCCTATTAGGGATTTTGCTCTATCATGTAGTACCTTCCTCCTTCTGTTGTACAGTTTATTTATGGCAGGGGTCCACCAGACTGGACGCCTGCCTTTGGATGATTGGGTCTTGGTTTTGTTTGGGGTAGCATGATCCATGCATTCCTGGAGATGTCCGTAGAATGCATTTATATAGGATTCTGCAGTTTGGGCTGTAGTTTCCACTGGCCCTGGGGCCTTGAAGGATTCCACTTCAGTTTTGAGAAGTGAGAAGTTCACTTTTGAGAAGTTTTTCACTGTGGTTTTCTGGGCTGGGGGTGGGGTCGGGATGTGGACATCCAGTGAAATTAATTTATGGTCTGATCTTACCAATGAGGGATATACTTCTGGTGTGGAGCATAGAGTCCCCATGTTGGTAATGATCAGGTCTAGTATGTTGTCCCTTCTTGTGGGAGTGGTGACTAGTTGTTCCATAGCATTTGAGTTTATAATTTCCAGGAATCTTTGAGCTAACGTGCTGGGGCTTGAGTAGTGCTTCCAGTCAATGTTTGGGTAGTTGAAGTCGCCCAATATAATGATGTTCAGAGAGATCTTCATGTTCTCCAATGTTTTCAGGAAAACCGAATGGGATTCCTGACTTTGAGAGGGTGGTCTGTAGGATGCTATAAACTGAAAAGCAGTCTTGCCCACTATTAGTTGCACATGGATGGTCTCCGATACTTCGTGCAAAGCCACTAACCTGGAGGTTTGTTCAGAAATATAGTTCTTAACAGTCCCGGATTTTTTTATTTTATTTTATTTATGGCCTGTTTCCTCTTAAATGTGTTGCTTTCTGTAAAGTGTTGTGGGCCATAGTCACTGAATAATGATAACTGTAAAGAGTTTCTGAATGTATTTTTCATTCTAAATATATCCCGGGAACAAAACTGATGTAGCAATAAACTTAATTCAGAAGTTTTATCAGCTTTCTAACTAACATACGAAAAAAGTACTCTCAGCTTAGGTGGTACCTCTTTCCAATCACAAGTCATACCTCTTATCTGACAGTTACAAATTAAACTATAATTCTTTTATCATTTAAATGACATTTCAAATCATTGCACTTCAAGAAAGTTAGAAAATTTCTGAGCAGGTTTCCTATGATGTCACATTCAGTAATTTTTGCCTTAAACATAACAGTATCCTTTTCATACAGCATTTGTTATAACTATGGTAACAAACATAATGGCAGTCTGTCTGTAGTCAATCAGTGTTCAATAATACTCTTTTAAGTTTATAACAAACAAAATAGAGCTGTGCTTCTTATGTAGACATGCAACACTCAGTTGAATAACGACGGCTCACAGAACACACATATTCTTTTTGGCTTAACTTGCCTAAAAGTAATGTTTGTAATAATTCTAATGGAAAAAGTCCACTCTGGGACTTGTACTATAGCACTATCCACTTAACAACAGACATGGGAGTTTCAGACTTCATACTGTTCAGAGAATTCTTGCTAACTAGCAACTGTCCAAATATATAAGGTCAGCATGTAAAATCTGTTCCTGACTTTTGCTATAATGTTTTGGTGTTGTCTCTGATTCTTGAGTTAACAGGTTGAGAGCTACAGGGGATTGCCAGTAGCAGCACCTTCAACCCTGAAGCAATGACTTGAAATACAACACTGAGTCTATGTTTTATTATTTTTTGGCTATTTAAACTGGTAGCCAGAAGTGACTGTCAGTCTGAGGATGAAGAGATACCATAGCTCTCAGCTGCACCTCATTAGAGCAATGCTCTTCAGTTTGCCAGTTTTGCATTAAAACTTGCAAGGTGTTCCACATTGAAAGAATCTGCCCCATGTTTATGTTATGATTCTCTTAAACAAATAGCCATATGAATAATATTAAATCACATTAGTTCATCAAAATAAGTTTTCATAAGTATGTGGAAACAGTTATTTGATTTACCATGCTGTGAGCTTCCTAGAAGTTGTTAGTAAATGTTCCATATTTTGCCTTTTGTTCCATATTGTTGAAAGTAGTATTGTGTTCCATACTTTGGAAATAAAAAAATGTAAAACTATGGGATGCAGATGATGGCAGAAAAGAAATGGCAGGCTGAAATTAATCACATTAAAGTGACCATTGCTTTGTTTTGGTGGAAGGTGTGGACTGTGCTTCTTGACTGAAAGCTCTAAGTACATTATTGTAATCGGTTGTTCTTACACTTTTCCCTAGTAGGTAACCAGACAGATCTGTGAGCAATAGTAACACTGCACACTGCCCACAGCAGAAATACAATTTGTATATATATTTTTATTTCATTTTTATGGCAGTCAACATTAGGGTAGGTTGCTGTTTTTAATTTTTTTCTTCAATAAAAAATCGGAAATGTAGAGGGCGTAGGTATTTTTGTGGAAGGTGATGTTTGAAGATAAATGACAGTTATAGGATCAATTATGAATGATTATTTATATGGCTTGTAGAGGGGGGTACAATATCTGTCAAACAGCAGTATAGTCATTATATTTATGTGACTCATTCAAAGGGGTAGTATACCATCGCAAAATAATACATTCCTTGTGGTTACAATGTATGTGTTTTGTTCACAGTTATGTTACTAGAAGTCCAAGAGTTCCTTTTTTTATTCTATACCTCCTTTGTGGAAATAACATTCAGCATCTTATACACTGCAAGTACTTACAGAAGGCATTGTTGTCGCAGTCTAGCAGTATGCCTGGTTTCCACTTGGAGGCCATTCATCCTCTGATGTCCAGGATATTTGTGCACTACGTTATCACTATGTCAGAAATTGCTGAATGATTTGGAATGAAATCTCAAAGAGGAAGAAAGATATAACCTTTCAGTGAAGGGCCCATTGGCTTTAAGACATGTGTCTTTGCTTCCATACTCTGACATTTTGCATCACACTTGTTTTTTATTAGGGGTGCTGTGGCTAAGTTCTATTCAGTACTCTGAGTACAATAATGGCCTAAAATTACTTCACTGTATTGCCTTTGCATCAGAAGTAAAAATCTGTTTTATTACTCTTGAATATAACTATCTGCTAAAACAAAATAGCAACATCTGCTACTGATTCACCATTTAGATCTCATCATTGCCAATCCCTTAGAAAGCTATCCTGGCTAGAATTACCATACCTAATTACTTTCAACCAATTTACCATGGCCCACCAAATTCTTTATCATGCTAAGGAAACCACAGCCCTATAAGGACTCCTTCACCACTATGCTAGCAATTGACCACTGAGAAGTACCAATAATGCACTAATTGATAAAACTAAAAGCAAATATAACTCTGGGGACTCTCTCTATTCTACTACTGTAGCTAAAGCCTGGAATGCACTCCCTCTTGTCATCTGGTCAGTACACAACACACCTGACTTTAAGTGCCTTCTTAAGTCACATTTAAAGAACTCATGGTCTTGTACGTGTACTTGCTCTGAATAATATCTACAAACCCTCCTAAACACACTTCCTCTTCTCCTGGCTACCTCTTTTGCTCTACTAGTCTATAAAGCAGATGGTATTCTTATTCTTATTTCATCTGTGCAGATGCTTTCTCTTACAGTTTACTGTATACTTTCTGGTGTAACTACTTATAGCACCATCATATACTGTCACCACCAAACACTAATTGAAATTATATTTACCAAATAAATACTCCAGTTGTGTGTCATTACTGTTTCTGCTACTTTCATGTACTATATCAGCCAAACTCTAGTCATGTGTCTCATTTCTGTTTCCTAATGAATGTTGTAGCCCAGACAAAGACATTCGTTTAACCACAAATGTTGTCTAAGTTAAATGTTGTATTTTTTATCTTTACGTGTATTGAATTTTACTACATGCTCCCTATACCTACTATCTATTTTATCAATGTATTTTTACTGTATTTAATACTGTTTTTTAATACTTTATGTTTTTATGTTTTTATATTTTATGTATTATTGTTCAGAGATTTTCTCCCCCAGCCTCCGCTGAAACCGAGCAATCCTGCCCAGTCGGACATTGCCCGGTAAACAAATGTAAAATAAAATATATAAATTTATGTCACTGGACTTATGCAGCCCCCATGACAGTTTAGCCTCATGGTCAATAAACTGCATTACAAGAAGATAAAGGTGTGTGTGTGTGCCTTACAGCTGGAGAAACCAGCTAAATATATTTTGTATCTAAGGATCATTGTATTACTCTGAACGATTTGTTCATTGTACTGTATAGTAGTCTTATGTAGCCATATGGATATGCTATTTTTGCCACGTTAGTCAAAAATAAAATATATATAATGACTTCCTTTCACAAAGACATACTCATTATGTATTCAAACCACAGTATGTGTGCATTTTTCTGAAATGAGAGCCAAAAATGCTCTCTTCTGAGAAAAAGCATGGTATTTTTATATACTATAGCTATAGATTATACTTTACATGCCTTGAGTGGCATGCCCATATTTGAGATTTTCTCATTTGCTTTCCTCTACAGGTATTAAGCTGCACAAAACAATATATAGGTGAGATTATCAGAAAGTCTCATTCTGAAATTCTATACGAGTATCTTGAAGCAATACAGGGATGCTGCCATTTGAAGTTAGGGTGGAATTCAGGTCAGGATAGTAGTTTGAAATTGACTGAGTGCTGTCAAGTTTTTACAAGGTACAAGGTGATGTTACTGACAACTGATATTTCATTATATTTTACACACTGACATGTTCAGTATATTATGTTTCAGCCATATATGCTGACAAGTTTTTGATGTTTGGCCTTTTTTGTCATCTTTCTGTAACTGATTTTTTGGTATTAGAAATTTTGCAGTGCTCTTTTTGAACTAGTGTACATTAAATAAATTCCCAGTGGGTAATATCCACCCTGTTATAGCCATTGCATGCTTTGTGTATTAGCTATATTTTGTATGGTTGTGTTTAATCAATACATTATATTAACTGCCTTAATTGTTTGTAGCTCCATTTGCCTATTCACCCATGACATACCTTAAAAGGTAAAAAAAATCACCGTCAGAAAAAACAAGTAGCTTTTATTACAACAAGCAGAGCTTTCAGTCATACAACCTTCTTCAATGCTATCTTGCATCAGCTTGTAGTAAGTTTGATACCTTAAAATGTGTCATTTTGCACTGGTCTACTTGTAAGGTTAACAAACACTAAGAAGTAAATATAATAAGTCTAGATTAGTGAAGAACTCCATTGAAAATGACATGTACACAGTTCCTTTTGATGGTATAAATAGCACTATGCAACTGTCGAATGGAAATCTTGCACCCCCTTAACCTCGCCCCTCTGTGTATTGCTGCTCTATATTGTGGGTGCTGTTTAGAAATGGCATCTAAGCCAGGATTAACAGCCACATTTAAGTCTTCTGGAAATGATTTTGTCAACTTGGAATCTCAAGCTTCCTAGTTTATTTTGCTGGAGTAGTTGCTAGAAGATTAAGAGATATAAACATGAAAGTCTTATCGAGTTCTTCTCCATAGATATGCTGGAAATTGAGAGGGCATTCCTAACCAAGACTAGGTAATCTGAATATAGAACTGTGGTAATAAATTACTTATCGGGTGAAAACAGAAGTTAATAAACTTGCGAACAGTAAGAGTACAAGGCTCTAGACTTCTGGCGCTCCTAGTGTTTTATATTTCCATAGACATTACATTCTGAATTTTGGCTGTATTGTAATGTATTGCCTTGTAACAGGCTGTCATGAGAATGTCAAATCAGTGACGATTTTAAAGTGTCAAAGACCCTTTTATGTAAGTAAAAATTGTGCGTGTCAGTTAGCCTTTGTCTGATAGTTTTTATTATGGGTATCTGTGGCCTGATTGTGATGGGGCAGGAAAATTATAGAAATTCTAAACACAAAGGTTATTTACATCCACAGATCTAGATCAAGAAATGTCAAGTGCAAGGTTCTGAAAAACTTGCTAAACAGTCTAACATGACAGAATATATGACAAATTATGCCTGTAATCACCAGCTAAATACATTCCATAATAGCTGAGAAGGTTACTTGAAGATATATTAAAGGGTTTAGTGCGAGCAGTACAGCTCACGCTAAAATGGCTCTACTAGCACGATAAGGTAATTTGTGATTCAGAGACATGTTAGCCACCATGAGATAAGACCTCATTAATGGTTAATTTACATGTCTCTGAATATCAGTAACTACCTTGATGTGAAAATCACTGCACATTACTCTAATAAATAAGTAAATAATAAAAGGGTTTGGCATTCCCCACCACAGTAACTTTTTCACACACACAAGTACAAATTCAAGCACAAATATACATACACGCGCACACACACACACACACACACACACACACACACACACACACACACACACACACACACACACACACACACACACACACACACACACACACACATACACACACACAAACACACACACTCACTCACTCAATCACCACAGTCCCCCTACCTATTTGTCTAACTTTTCTTCACTCCCTTGGTTGCCTCCCACCCACAATCAACATAATAGTTTGAGTGCCATTGTGGCACACTTGTAATTACCCTGGTGGTTAGTGTGTCAACCCCCACCAACTCCTTAATAATTTATGTGCCATTATGATATGTTTGTAGAATCCCTGGTATCTAGCATTTCCCAGCTCCCAATCTCAGTAGTGATATTGGTGTCATTAAGGCACTTTAATCTTTTGATTTATTCCTGGTGACTAGTGATTCCTCCCATCCCCTGATCTATATAGGAATGTTAGTACCATTAACACACTTAAATATATTGTATCCCTGGTTGCTAGTGCATCCCCCCATTCCAGATATCACATAGTGATGTTACTGGTTTTAAGGATCTTAAGCATATTGTATTTCTGGTGGCTAGTGGTTTTACACACCTCCCAGTCTATGTACTGATTCTAGTACCTTTAAGACACTTAAATATATTGTATCCCTGGTGGCCAGTGGTTCCTCATAGGCTCACTCCCTGTACTGATGCTGTTGCGGATTACACACAGAGCTATCTGAGAAGGAGCAGCTGATCTGTGATATATGGCAATAAGTAGCTGTTTTTTTGCGTATTTGTAGTAGATATTAAGCCATGGTGGTGCAGCGGTAGTGTTGTTGCCTCACAGCAAGAGGTTCTCCCGTTTGATTCTCGGCTGGAGCGCTTTCTGTGTGGAGTCTGCATGTCCTCCCCGCGGTCGAGTGGTGTTCGAAAGACACGCGTGAATGGGCATGCCTTCATTGAAGGTTGGGCGTTGAGCTGGCACCTCAGCACCGTAAAAATCTACTGCCAATCATTAGCGGACCGGAGTTCCGCTGTGGTGACCCCTAACTGGGAAAAGCCGAAAGAAGAACATTGCTTATTCTAGATATTTATAGCAATGTTATTGTATACTGCATACTTGTACTGTATTTCATAGCTATTGGCTCACTTGTGATACACATTTCTGTAGTATTTTCTGCCTAAAATAGTTTAGGTCATAGCTGTAATATTGTCCATATTCCTGATTGTGTTTGTGATAAACATTTCTGCAGTGTGTTCTGCCTAAAATAGTTTAGGTAGTACTGTAATATTCTCCATATTCCTGATTGTGTTGTAGGCCTAGTTGTTTGTTAGAGGCTGTTTTCTGAGCTCATTGTCCAGGCCATCATAGTTAGCAAAGACCATCCCCCACTTCAGTGAGAGTTTAATGTTTACAGTCAATGTCTAGTTGGGTTGCCAGGGCTACGGCTTGGAGAAAGCACCTCAATGGTTCTTTTGAGTTTTTTTTTTTAAAGTTGTTTCAGGTTTCAACTTTCTGTTAAGAAGTTAACTTGAGTGTTTCAGCCATTACACACAGAGCTATCTGAGGAGGAGCAGCTGATCTTGATATATAGCAATAAGTAGCCTGTTTTATTGGCTTATTTGTATTAGTTATTGCTTATTCTAGATATTTATAGCAATTTTATTGTATACTGCATAGTTGTACTGTATTTCATAGCTATTGGCTCACTTGTGATAAACATTTCTGTAGTGTTTTCCCACCTTCCCTCCGTATTGGTATCTTGCCTTTATACCTGCTGGCCTTGCAGTTGCCCACCCCTACTCTAAATTAGATCCTGGACACTCCTCCCAGTATAGTGTCATTGGCTCATTCTACCTAACATGGAGAGAACATCTGAGAAGGCCAAACCACGTAGTTTCTTTCCTCCTGTTCCTCCTTTCTCTCATTCCTAAAAAAAAAAAAAAAAAAAAATTGTCTCCTTGTGTTCTGACTGTGCTTTTCAAACATTTTGGTAGTCATAAATTTGAAAATAATGTAGTTCCTCTTAGGTTGCAATATTCTAGTAATATTGATCAAGTAAGACATGTCATAGAGAAGAATTGGTCAATATTGCAGTCTGATGAAAAAGTACAAGAAATAGTGGGTCATAAACCAAAGTTTAGATATAAAAATAAAGAGAATTTGAAGAGGCTGTTATGTAATGCAAACAATAATAGCATAACAGCGAGTTTAGAACCAGGCTTAACACAATGTGGGAAATGTAATGGATGTGGTGTTTTGGCTGCACATAGTGAATTTATTCACCCCACCACTAGGAAGAAGTACTTTTTCAAAATATCAGCAGATTGCAATACAAAATATTTTATCTCCCTTGCTGAATGTAATACCTGCAGTTGTTTTTATGTAGGTATGACGAACCGTACTCTTCGAGAACGTGTTAGGGAACATCTCTTAGCAATGAATAAGTGAGATATAAACAGAAGTGTTTTAGCTAAGCATTTAGTATCTCTTGATCAGTCCCATACCTTTAGCTTTAAAGTGATAGAGTGTGTAGATTTAGGACTTAGGTTAGGTGATATAAGAAATATTACTGAGCTAAGGGAGCTTAAATGGATTATTGAATTCCAAGCGAATCGGTTCCCTGGTTTAAATGATAGAGCATCAATAAAACCTTACCTTAAAAATAGAAGTTTGAAATAGGAATGTATTTATGTATGCTTTTAATGATTTTTTATGATATTAATTATTTTCTAATTAGGATTTGAGTGAATGATTAATTGGTTAATTGTGTTTTAACTATATAAGCTGAGCTGTGAAGAGTTTTTTTTTGGTCTGAAGAAGCATCATATCAGATGTGAAAGTGCTTACCTTTGTTAAATTTTGTGTGTTTTATACTTCGGCTGTGTTTCTTCACTACAAATCTATTTTTGCCTCTTCAAAAGGAACCATGATGATTCGATGGGAGATAGGAAATTCTTCCCGGGGATCACATCAGTCGCCTTGCTAGACAGGGGTCCAGGGAAGTAAATATTGTTGGAAGAAATATCCAGGGAATTGTTATGGCTAGGCTTGTATAGGCCCTATGGCCGATAGCCTAGTACCAACTTATGAACCTATAAGGCACTTGGTGGCCAGTGGTTCCTCACATCTTCACTCCCTGTACTGATGCTGTTGCTGTTAAGGCACTTTGTGGCCAGTGGTTCCTCACATCTTCACTCCCTGTACTGATGCTGTTGCTGTTAAAGCACTTGGTGGCCAGTGGTTCCTTACATGTTCACTCCCTGTACTGATGCTTTTGCTGTTAAGGCACTTGGTGGCCAGTGGTTCCTCACATGCTCACTCCCTATATTGATGCTGGTGCTGTTAAGGCACTTGATGGCCAGTGGTTCCTCAGACATTCACTCCTGGAACTGATGCTGATGCTGTTAAGGCACTTAGTGGCCAGTGGTTCTCACATGCTCATCCCTGTACTGATGCTGGTGCTTTTAAGGCACTTGGTGGCCAGTGGTTCCTCACACATTCACTAACTGTCCTGATGCTGATGCTGTTAAGGTATTTGGTGGCAAGTGGTTCCTCATATGCTGACTCCCTGTACTGATGCTGTTGCTGTTAAGACACTTGGTAGCCAGAGGTTCCTCACATACTCACTCCCTGCACTAATGCTGGTGCTGTTAAGGGACTTAGTGGCCAATGATTCATCACACACTCACTCCTGTGCTGATGCTGTTGCTGTTAAGGCACTTAACTGTATGTGTTCTGCTTGGTGTCTAGTGGCTCCCACTACCCACAATTCCTATACCATGGTCCTGGTAGGTAGATGAACATGGCTTTTTGACCAAATTCAGCACCATGCTGTAGGGAGATGGTTGTGCTGATCTAAACAGCGAGTGATTTCTTGAATCACTTGATGTGTAGATGCATTCCTAGAACTGTTTTCAGGGGAGAGAGCACATGGCTAACTAGAATAAACATCTCCCCTGGCCTGCCTCATCAACATTTAGCATGGCCATGGGGCCATCTGTGTGCAGTGCTTCACATATTCATGTCAGGGCACCATGCAGCACTGTGTTAGGGCATTTGCTAAATCTAAAAAGGCAGTGAGATGTGCACAGAGGTGTACAACTCATGATAAATTCATGAATCCTGGCCTTACTCTAACTCTTTCATTAAACAGGACTCCATTCTTGTCAAGAAAGTCTAGTATAGAAGTGGATACTAGATTCATATATTTTGCACACATTTTGTGTTTTTTTTTTTTTTCCTTGCAACCCTTCCACAGCTAGCTTCTGTGCACACCTTGTACCCCGGCAAGGAAAGTAACTTTTTGTCACTGGTTTGACACGTTTCTGAACTATTAATTTAACACTTTCTGTCTTAATCAGGTCTACCAGAATCCTTATTTATTTGTTTGTTTATTTATTTATAGGTTCATAGGTAAGTATTAGACTACCTGCCCTTGAGGACCATTTTAAGCCTAGCCAGTTTCCCTTTTTGTTCTCAAAATATCCTATCCCATTTGGTTACAGAGTGGCTTTACTGATTCCATAGTCAATAACTGGGATTGTTTCATAGATAATTTGATGGAACTCATGCATAGGATAAAGCATTTAAAAGCTGCCTTTGTCCATTAGTAGTATAAAGGGCAGTCCTGGAGTAAATTTTCTGCTTCCCATCCATAGGACTACGTTATTCTTGAATATGAACAGAAATGGCCTCAATTTTATGTATATGGGAAGTCTGTTCCCATAATTATTTATTCATTTCTAACTATTTAATTATGCATTCACTATTGTTTACCAAGAAAGTCTGGCAGGGCAAAGATCCTTTTCCATGAAGACCTGGGGAAAAAAGCACTGCATTACCTACATTTGGATGAGTTAGCAATAACAATTAAATTAATTAAATTAAAACACTTAAGAGTAAATAACCATGTTACATACACTATGTAACATTTATAGCATGTTAAGGTCAGACATATATATAGTACATAGTATATAAATTACACAAACCTCCAATGCACCGATAGAGCATTCAGCAGTATTTTGCAGTGTATGTGCATAGTCTAAGTGTAATATTAACACACAGAGAACAGATATGCAATGTGCATATTTTATCCAAACAATGAAAAATATAGACCCATAACCAGAAGATTACTATTGTAAAAGTGCAGGGCTTTGCTGAATTGTTTTATTTGATTGCATGAGGTGGGGAAGTATTAATGAGCTGGTACAAGGGCACTATTATTATATTAATATTTATTATTTCATTGGTGATGTAAATTATAGATGGGATAAGATTTAGACAAGGAAGGGGCCTTGGTAATAGAACTATACATGCAGGACCATTTGCTTGAGTGACACATCTTTAAAGAGATTTTAAATTGTAGAAAATTTAAGATAATTCTAATAACTTGATGTGATTGTGTTCCACAGCTTAGCAACAAATACAGATAGTCACCATTATGATTTTTGGATTTCTGAGTGACTACTAGGTGTTAGTTTGTTCCATTCTCTAGTGTGTATATTCCAGTTTAATAACTGGCTGGTTTCAGGGCATCAGTCAGGGCTATAGAGGATATGCTGAACAGTCTTAATATGAGAAATGGCTAACAGATAAGCAAGCTCCAACCAATAAAAGGTGTGGAGTGCCATTCAGTAATGTGTTTAGTTCATGTGGTTACTTACAAACTTTGCAGTTTTCTTATAAGATTGCTCCAGATTAGCAGGGACAACAGTAGGTTAGTGAAAAACAGATGAGCCATAAAGGAAACTAAGAAGTAGATAGGTTTGAGATATAGTCTTGCATGCATATTCTGTTAGGATTTGTTAATTTATAGAGAACTTCTAGTTTATGGTTAGTTTTAGAAACCGCATGTTAGATGGTTAGTTTTAGAAACCACATGTTAGATGGACAGACTGAAACTTAATCTTAATATATACTTCTTGAATTTTATCTTCAGAATTTTAAACACTTTTCAGTCAAACATTCATTTTATTTTATTTTGCATTTGGTAATTGGGATGGTCTGAATGGGCAAGAGGCCCAATTTCAGCACAGGCTTAGTAAGAATTGCTGTACAACAATACTAAGACAATCAACAATCACAATAAAATTACAAAGTCATAACATGGTAAACTACAGTTGACTAGCAGTGCAAAAAGTGCAGGCTGATTATATATACTATGAAAGTATTCATTTAAATCAAATAAGTAGAACATAGCAGTAATAATGTTTTACAGAGATGAAGTAAGGCAAGGTCATACAGACAGCAGAACCAAGCTAACAGTATACGTGTGTGTGTGTGTGTGTGTGTGTGTGTGTGTGTGTGTGTGTGTGTGTGTGTGTGTGTGTGTATACACATATATATGTGTGTGTATACATATATGTGTATGTGTGTATATATATATATATATATATATATATATATATATACATATATATATGGGTCTACTACAGTAAACCTACAGCTCACAAGACAGACACTGATAACACAGACACGAAATAACCGACAGCTCAAAACACTGTATGTTTAAAACAGTGACAACCCATGCAACCAACAATTGCTAAGCATATTGCTAAACATACATACAGAATCCATCGATACTGCACTATATAAGGTGTTCAAAACACTCCACTGAAATTCCAGGAAATATTCCAATGTGACAGATAACATGACAGGCGTCCTAAGAGTGATAGGTAACACGGAACTATATATACCACATGATAACCAACAAATAACGTCCCACACCGAAAACAGCATGGCCAAAGTTATCGCTGTAGTGCCAGGAACGATTGGGGAGATGTATTCTACAGTAACATCCCAAAAAGGCAAGCAGCTCTTGGTTATTGAAGGGTATTTATACCATCTAGAAAGGACTAGGCATACCAAATGATACTGGGCTTGTAAATTGAAAGGAACTGATGGCTGTAAACGTAGAGCTGTAACCTCCCTGCTTCCTGCAGGAGGCATGTTAAATAAAATGGTAGCACACCATCACCCAGGTGATCCTGGGGAAATAGCTAGGTATACAGTGTGCAGTGACCTAAAACTGAGATCCAAATACAGAAGAGATACACATAGCTTGGCTATTAAAAATGTAATACATGTAATGTTTGCCTGTGGTGTTTACTACTGGCATACAGTGCTTGAGTGTTCACTACATGGGTCAGGAACTTTGTGTTCTACAACGGGATAACTTCTACTACGGGATATTTTACACCTGTTAATGATGTATATACACCACTTTGTTTGGCACAGTTTGCACAGCAATGGGAAGTGACTGTCAGTTACGTGATGTGATGTTTTTGGTTCTACATGGCACTTGGATACACGATGTGATGTTTTCCGTTTGTACATAGCACTTGGAAGTACTGTTTGGGTTCATTGGTGTGGGGTTCGCTATTATGTTGTCAGTGTTGTGAACGTCGGTTTTCTGCATGTCGAGTTTGTCAGTTGATAGTGTTTTGGGCTGTCAGTTATTTGTTGTCGGTCTTATCAGGGTTGATCTTGTGAGCTGTCGGTTTACTGTAGTAGACCCATATATATATGTATATATATATATATATATATATATATATATATATATATATATATATATATATATATATATATAGATATATATACACACATATATATATATGTATATTTATACACACACATATATATATATATATATATATATATATATATATATATATATATATATATAGATATATACACATGTAAATATCTGGAATACCCTGCCTCCTGATGTCATGCTACAAAAATGTGCAACTACCTTCAAAACCCAATTAAAAGTTTACCTGTATACCAACCATTTATGTGCCTGCAAAGGACCTCCCAGAACTCCCATCCACCTGAGAGAGGGTATTCCCCTTGCTTTTATTGTATTACACCCTCTCTCTTTGTACATACTGTAATATAATCGTCATGCCTATACTATGCTAAAATTTTTATTTGTCTATAAAGACATGCTGTATCTCTGTATTATTAGCATGTTAATCTTTCTATACCTAGTACTTGAATTTATCTCTGCATTATTATTGTTAACCTCTCTGTAACTGTAACTTGATTGTCATTGTATACATTGCTCATATTATTATGTAATACTTTTTCTGGAGCTTTTCTCCCCAGGACTCTGCTGAAAATGGACACTAGCTGTCTAGCCGGACCATCCTGGTAAACAAATGTTAAACAAATAAAAATAAATGTATATGGGTTTACTTTTAAATTCAGACCTGCCAAAAGACTGAATTCCAAAAGATCATTAACAGAAGCACAAACTATCACTATCTCAAAACTTTACAAACTCGAATCCCCAAATACAGAAACCAAAAACAAAACATACACAGAACAGCTAGTTAATCTCCATCACCTTAGCAGGGGGGGGGGCTGCACCCCCCCCAGCCCCCCTGCAACTTAAATATACCAACTCCCAGATCACACTAACTTTAGAAGAAGGCTAAATCCTAGCAATCACAATACACTCCTCTCTTAACAAGTTCACTCCACGTACATAACACGGCACACACTTCACCCATCCACTACAAGAAAATATCACTGATCTTTATAAGTAAGGGAGTCTCTTAAATTACTCACTACTGGAAAAACCTGAACTTACATAGCAGTTCTTCACATATTTTACACTTTAAAATACCATAAAT